>NW_024609880.1:97539629-97638906 GCF_016920785.2 Ixodes scapularis | reverse complement strand
GTTACAGCCCCCCCCCCCCCCCCCCCCCCCCCCCCCCCCCGCCCCCCCCCCCCCCCCCCCCCCCCCCACCCCCCCCCCCCCCCCCCCCCCCCCCTCAACATGGTACCTCATATATAATAAGGCATATTGCTTTATGTTATACATCGTTTACCTGCGGGCCAATCTGCCTCTCGTTGGCCTTCGGTAGGTGACGTCAGCGCTATAGTGTGTGGGTGTCTGTATGTGTGTTGTGTAGGCGTTGTAAGAAGAGAGTAGGGGGACGTAGGCGTGGTAAATAGGGGGGGGAGGAGAGGGCGAATCGTGTATGCGCACCGGGCGCTTTGGTGTGTTTGTGTGTGTTCGTGTGTGTGTGTGCCTGTGTGTGTGGTTGTTGTTGTTGGTTGTTGTTGTAAGAAGAGAGTAGGGGGAGAAGTGAGAGCCTATCGTTCAGCCGTGTGCGTGCGGTAAAGGGGGGGGGGGGGGGGGAGGAGAGGGCCCAATTGTGTATGCGCACCGGGCGCTTTGGTCGCTTGCTCATCGTTCAGCGGCTTTCTTTTGCCTGAGGTGTTGGCTGAGTACATGCGATTCGTCGGAGTGTCCCATGCCAGGCACGTAGCCAGGATTTAGTTTCGGGGGGGGGGGGGGGGGGGGGGCCCTCATGACAAAATGCTGTATGAGGGGGAGGGGGAGAGGAGGTCCCAGCAAAACGGAAGATTTCGGGGGGGGAGCCCGGGCCCCATGGGCCTCCCTCTGGCTACGTGCCTGTCCCATGCATACGCGTCCACATGCAAGTAAACGCGACCACCAACTCGAACATTTGCGCGCAAAGTGCCGGTCAGGCCGGTGAACACAACGGTGGCGCCACCTCTAAACCGGAACGAAAACTACGTTCGGTCTTTTGTTTTGTTTCCTGGTTTCGGTTTGAACGGTTGCGGGTTTTGTGCAACTGCGCGACACAACGCAAACATAAAAGCGCCGCTTCTTCTTCTTTTTTTTTTTTTTTTACACTTTATTAAGGCACGGTGTTATTAACAAGCACGCCAATTTACCCGTAGGTTGGAACCCTGAAGGAGCACCCATTCAATTCTAGGAAAGCGGTTCACCATCACGATTGAAAACTGGCTTTAGATATAGGCAGTCTGAAACCTTTCTTACTAAATGTAACCGCAGATAATAAACACACAAAAACAAAACAAAAAACGCAGTTTTGATGATTGTTAAGACGTCAAAGTATTCTTTAAATAAAAACATGAACGCGCGGTGGCTGAGAGTAAAACCAACGTTAGTAGCGGATCTTCAACGTACTACGCCAAAAACCGCGGAGAGTACTCGACCAGATACGCCGTAACTTTCGGCCAAAATAATTCTATATAAAAAAAAAAAAAAAAATTAGTACATACATGCATTTATGTTTTTTCTAAATTAAATAATTTAGTTCAAAGTTATGGCACACTATGTACAATTTGGCTAATGTATCGACCTCCGATCGTTCGGCGGAAAGAGTGACCACGATGATTAATGCGGGGAAGTAGAGGATTTTTTTTTTATCAAGTACAAAATACCCTCTTCCCTCCCCCCTCCCACCGAATAATAAGCACATCCATTGGTGATGCGGCAATACACAGAGCTTGAGCTTTTTGGAGCTTATTTTTGATGAAACATAAGCTATTTTTCAGGCGTAATTTCTCCCATAAGTGCGGTGCGGCATTTCCAGGCGGCTATACATGTTGGATACCCCATGGTCTCAAATTCGGCGTACCAACATCGCCCATAACAATTCGAATGAGCACCAATTACATGTTTTACTTATGACGCGCATTTTCGAGGCATTTTCAGGGACAACAGAATACAAAACTAGAAAGGCTTGTTTTAGTTTGTACAAGGAAACGCGTTTGAGATCAAGACATCTTCTTCCGCCTATCGTCAGACCTGAGAAATGTATGCTTTCATTTTTTTCTCTTTTTTATTTATTCCCTCAGGGTCCGAAGGCATTAAGCGCGAAACACATGTACGACGAAACCGTCCGATCCGACGTGCGGACTGCCGGAATGACCTTGGGGGGAGAGGGTTTTCGTAGCATCGGAGAGCGTGGAAAACCCTCGCCTCCGACCGTCGTATTGCGCGGTCGGACGTCGGATCGGACGGTTTCGTCGTACATGTGTTTCGCGCTTTATAGAGGGGAGTGGACACACACATCTAATTGCACACAAAGACAAAACAGTAATTAGGCAGGTAAGCATAAAAAACCAAAAACAGAACATTGCTAAAATAAAACACTGTCAACCAAAATTAAAAAAAAAAAAAAAAATATTCGCAGTGTGCAGCTTTGAATCCGGCACTTTTGGGCTATGTTGGCAACAGGTGCGGGAAGGTGATTCCATTCCAGTGATGTCATGGGTACGAAAGACTGATGAAAGCTTGAGGTGCGACACTGAGGGATGCCAACTTTATTTTGATGGTCGAAACGTGATGAGACGTATGATGGTTGTGTTAACAGATGTTGAAGAAGATTTGCATTATGGTGGTAAATTTTATGAAATAAACGTAGATGAGATATTTTTCTTTGTAGGGAGAAGTCAGGCAAAACAATTGCTTGGGGTATTTTTCATTGCTTTTACGCTAGATGTGCGATGATAATTACGTAGTATGAATCGAACAGAACGGTTTCGAGCAGCTTCTAATGATAATGCAAGCGTTACACCGGGGTCGCAGATAGCGGAAGAATACTCAAGTTTACTGCGGACCAATGATTTGTAGAGAAGTAGTTCTAAGGACGGTGGGGCAAGAGAGAAGTTCCTTTTTAGAAAGCCCAACATGCGGTTAGCGTTTTTAATTATATATTCAATATGAATGTTCCATGAAAGGCTGTTAGTGATATGAACACCAAGATATTTATATGAGGACACGGATTCCAGCTCAACAGTTCTTATATGGTACGAGGGACATGTATTATTTTGACGTGATACTCTCATGGATTTGCACTTGTTAATATTGAGTTCCCTTTGCCATTCATCACACCAACGAGAAATACTGTCAAGGTCAGACTGGAGTGCGAGAACGTCAAAATCGTTAGTTACTTCAGAATATATGACACAATCGTCTGCGAAGAGACCAACTCAGGATGAGATATGCGAAGGAAGGTCATTAATATATATTAAAAATAAAAGAGGGCCGAGTACTAAACCCTGGGGGACACCAGAAGTCACAGGAGAGGGGTGCGAGTTAATGCCATTACCATGAACAAATTGAAAACGGTTAGTTAAAAAAGCGTTGATCCAAATCAAAACATGAGAGTCAATGTTCAGTTTACTGAGTTTATACAAAAGGAGCCTATGTGAAACCTTGTCAAATGCTGTCAACCTGAGAGGAACGATCGAGGGAAGCGTGAAGGTTATGCGTAAGTGTTAATAGCCAGAGTTTCGCACGAGAACAGTTTTCTAAAGCCATGTTGAGCAGGAGAACAGAATGTATGGGAATTAAGAAAATTAGCGAGATTCGAATAGATTATGTGCTCTAAATTTTTGCAAGGGACACTTGTTAAGGAAATCGGGCGATAATTACTTGGGCTGGATTTGTCACCACCTTTATGGATAGGAATCACCTTCCCCACCCTCCAGTCCTCGGGAAGGCTTCCGAGTTCGAGTGATTGTCGAAATAGCTTTGTTAAGATAATAGAGAATACATAGTAGTGTTTTTGAGAAACTTCGAGTTAATGTTATCAATTCCACACGATGACGATAGCTTAAGGTTGGCGATGACTTTCACTATACCGGCACATTCTATATCAATGGAATTCATAGCACAAATAATGTATTCATAAACATCAGGATAGGAATTAGTTGTTAAATTCGAAAATGATTTTGTGAATAATTCGTTTAGCACAGCTGCACACTCATTCGCTGGTATCGTCTCTTCATCCTCGTTGTTTAGCACTACGTGAAGCCTCTCAGAAGGGTTTATGACGTTCCAAAATTGTTGAGGGTTGTTGCGCAACATAGTGGGTGGGGTACATTCGAAAAAACTGAGCTTGTCTTCGGCAATAGAAGTCTTATACACTGCTGCAGCAGAATAATATGCTGCCCAACGATGCTCTGCGTTGGGAAACACGGATAACTTTGCAGCACGGAACATCCTTTTGTTCCTATTTGAGGGCCTTTTGAGCGTCTGGTTGAACCATGGGGAGTGAGCGTAATTACGTACAGTTCGTACAGGTACCTATCTATTAGTAAGGGAAGCAACTTTTTCTTTGAACAACATCCAGTTATCCTCAACCGAACCCTAAGAAAAATTACGCAGATAGTCACTTAAAAAAGTACCCAGTTCATGATTAATGCCTCCGAAAATCCGCTCGGGCACAGCCAGATATCCGTTTTACTTGCACTGGAGAGCGACACACCGGAACAACAAAATCAAAGTGGAGCAATGAATGATCACTGAGACCAGGTAGGTACGCAAGAGACGATATAAGCTCGCGTGACGTCGTCAGCACAAGGTCCAGCACCGTGGCCGACGAACAAGTAACCCGAGTAGGCTGCGTAACAACCTGAGTGAAGTTAAAATCGGCGCACAGATTTAAAAAGTCATTGGATTCTGTGGAAAACGTACTTAAACAGGGGCCGTCGTTTGACCACGTAATGTTCGGATAATTAATGTCTCCTAACAGTAAGACTGGAACGTTAGGGAAACGGACTGTGACAGCATTGACGACGTCATGAAGGTGAGAAACAAAGGTAGAACTTCTCGAAGCAGCACGATAGTAAAAGCCCTAAACATATTTGCGATGATTTAAACAAATGCAAATCCACAGTATCTCCAGATCCGTGGCAACGTTTACAAGAAATTAAGAAATATTATCAGCCACAGCGAGCATAACACCGCCGCCACTTTTCCCAGCTCTATCTAGCCGATAAATATTAAACTTCTTTTGACAGTGCAAAATTTCACTGTTACAAATCTTACTTGTCAGCCAAGTTTTTGGTCATCGGAAGATATTATCCCCCAAAAATAAATCAATATATATAAAAAAAAAAATCCAGAGGCAATAATTGATCAATTATTCATAAAAAGGTAACTGGCGTTCTATTTTTTTTTTTGACTTATTAAAAAAATTGGAGTCCTAGCTATACAAAATGCAAGCCTATAGCAATAAAAAACAAACAATTCCGCATTTCGTTGACTCCCCCCCCCCTCCCCTCTTTTCCGTCTCGCTTCCTGGAGGAACATCATTTAACCAAAGGCTTTTTTAGCTTCAGCCACGATGTAGTACCTACGAAAACAAATCATGGCGCCCCAAGCATGGTGAACCCAACAATATGAATAAATTGCGCCCTTCAGCCAGCACTTATCTGCGACTGCTTTCACTTGTCTTCATGTTTTTGTGCGCAGTTTTATTGCCGTTAGCCTGCAGTGTACGGGCTAACTTTTGGTATTAATACCAATGCCATTAAGGGAATCCATGAATGCCATTTATCGAGCTGTGGCTGGATAAAGGAAGTCTGTAATAATGGAAGCTTATTGCACACAACCATAATGTATAAATATGCTGCACCGACTTGAAAAAAATATATGGATTGTCGTAAAATGCACCGGTATATAGGTGTGAGCTCTCCCAAGAATTCCTAAAAGTGCAAGCTTGCTTGCTGAGTGTTGGGGCTTGAAATCTTGACTGAATGACTCTAAATATAGTCCTCATAATTTAAATAATAACAATAATATTAGCGTCGTGCGGAAATTCGAATAGTAGTTTCGAATAATAAGCTATTCGATATTCGCTTAGAGATGAATTGCCATATTCGTACTTTTCAAAGTGTTGCTCGCGGCGGGTTAGCCCCGTTGAGTGCGCTTGTCCCCGAACTCCAGGGCACCGCGGGGAAGCAATACCCAAGGAGCTTGCGGGCTCCGCGGATATTGCTTCACCGCAGTGCACACGTGTTCGGTGAGAAGCGCACTCAACGGGGCTAACCTGCCGCGATTACGCAAAAGTATGTGTTTGGTAGCGATATCTTGACGACCGGCGCTTATAATTCGTGCTTGTCTTTTTTTTTTATTATTATTTATCATATTTTCAGGGCCCGAAGGCATTACAGAGAGGAGTGGAATTACATAAATATAAAGTAAACAATGAAAACAAAACGCAAAAAAAAAAAAAAAAAACACACAAGGTAATAGAATCGCTATGGAACATTATTAAGAACTTCAGTTATGGCGGTTTTAAAATCAGCAGCGTCAGTAAGTGAGAATACGAATGCGAAAAGGCGATTCCAGTCGACGGAGGTCAGGGGTAGGAAGGAGGCATAAAAGGTGAAGGTGATGCAGTAGGGGATTCCTACTTTTAGTGCATGATTGGTGCGCGGCGACATGTATGATGGTTCTGAAAAAATGAGGTTCGAGGTGCTGGGTTAGAGTGATAAATCTTGTGAAATAAGCAGAGGCGAGCTATTTTTCTACGAAAGGAGAGGTTGGGCAAATATAGAGACGCTTTCATGGAGGTGACACTGGCTGTACGATGATAGTTAGAAAGTATAAAACGTGCAAAGTGATTTTGAATGGATTCAATGGATGATGCTAGGGATACGCCAGGGTTCCAGATAGAGCCTGCACATTCAAGTTTGGTGTGCACTAAAGTTTTATATAGGAGAAGTTTAAGTGAAACAGGGGCAAGGGAAAAGTTTCTTCTGAGATAGCCTAATAAGCGATTAGCGTTGTTAGTGATATATTCGACATGGATGTTCCAGGAGAGATTGTTAGTTATATGAAAACCGAGATATTTACAGAAAGCAAAGTGGAGTTATTAACACAGTGGGAGCGACAAGTGTTATTTTGATGGGACACTCTCATGGATCTACATTTAAAGGTGTTAAGTTCCATAAGCCGTTAAGTTCCATAAGCCAATTATCGCACCAGCGGGTGACGTTGTTAATATCGGTCTGAAGAGCAGATATGTCAGAATCGTTAATGATTTCTATAAATTACACAGTCATCAGCAAATAGGCTAATAGATGAGTAAACATGCGTGGGAATATCGTTGATATATATATAAGAAATAAAAGTGGACCTAATACGGAACCTTGCGGGGCACCGGAGTTGACCTGTGAGGTTGAAGAATTAGTTCTGTTAGCATAAACAAATTGGTAACGGTCTGATAGAAACGATTCTATCCAAGCGATTACATTAAGATCTATGTTAAGTTTACGGAGTTCATGAAGAAGCAGCGCGTGAGAAATTTTGTCGAAAGCTTTTGTGAAATCAAGAAATATGCAGTCAGTCCTGAAACCCCGGTGAAGTGTTACGTGAAGGTCATGAGTAAAGGTTAGGAGTTGAGTTTCACATGAATAAAACCTTCGAAATCCATGTTGCGCTGAGTTAAAAAAAGAGTTTGAGTCTAGAAAATTGAAAATGTTAGTATAAATGAAGTGCTCAAGGATTTTACAAAGAATGCTTGTTAAAGAAATGGAACGAAAGTTTAAAGGGTTAAGGCCCGTTCACACTCTTGCGACTTCTTAAACCTAGGTTCCTTAAAACTTCTTAAACCAGAGAACACACTGGCGCCATCTATTGGGAAGCAGTGTAAACTCGGCGGTCCGGCATATTTTTTTTTATTTCTTGCGCATTATCCTTTCTTTCTTGGCTCTAAAAACTTTTGTCAATGTTATAAACGAGTCTTTCTATGGGTATTACGCACATTTGACCTCGGAAATCCCGCAAAACCTTCGCTCTTGTGAAATGCAGTTCCAGGGTCACCACATAGATGGCGCCACAATGCCCAGTGTGTTCCCTCATTCTAAAAACATTTAAGAAGTTTTAAGAGATCTCGTCTCTCTCAGTCGTACTCGGTCGCAAGAGTGTGAACGGGCCTTTATGCTTATCGCCCCCTTTCTGGAGAGGGATCACCTTCCCCACCTTCCAATCTTTTGGTAATTCTCCTCGTTCAAGTGATTGTGAAAATGATTTAGATAAGATAATGCATGAGCACATATTAGTGTTTTTCAAAAACTTAGCATTAATATTATCAATGCCTGCTGTCGTATTGGTTTTAAGGTTTTCGATAATGTCAGATATACCTTCACAGTCTATGATAACAGGAAACATGGGCAAAAAATCATAAGTTCTGAATACCGGACAATCTGAGGTTACCGTGCATGAAAGAAATCCAACAAATCATTCTTTTTTCTTTTTACAGCAAGCAGATTTATAAATTTTCTCAATTAGGATAGCTGAGACAAATCTGTTGTTTACATGCAGTTATATTAAATGTTTGTTTTAAATGTTTATAAATACAGTTATATTAAAAAATTACCTGAGCTTAGAAGCGGACAAGGGGAAGGTTAGGAAGAACCATCTTGAGCTCAGATGATTTTTGTTTAAGCGGGTGCACAGTGGTGAAAGGCTTGATGAAACTATTCGAGCAGAAAAGATTCGACCAAAAACACTATTCGCTTCGAACTCAAAATCTACTACTCGCACATGACTAGATAATAATAATAATAAAACCGCCTGCTGATGTAGTGAGCACATTGGCTCGATGCATTTCTCCCATTTTAGCCCCCCTTCCTCCAGCGTGTTTGACCATACCGGCCATCAACAAAAAGTAATAAAAAAAATAAAAAAAAAAAAAACAGCGGTAAAATGTCAACGAACTTTCGGGTTCCCAACAACACGTTGAACACACCTCGCACAAAACAACTCCAAAACGAAACAGCACAAAAAAAAAAAAATAGACATAGGAACTAGTATTCAAGAAAAAGTAAGGCGTTACCAGCGAATACCGAAGTAAGTAGGCGGACAAGAAACAATCAGCACACCAGCTCAGGGCGCATAGCTAAATGACAACCTTGAATAGAACGCGCGCGCGAACCGGCCAGATCTGGATAGCGGAAAAAGCGTGATCCACTTTTCATCGGCTGCGAGCTGCGCAACACAAGCAGTGCACAGCTTGAGCTGACAGCTGACGCACTACGCCCGGGTACTTGCTGTTGAAGCGATCGCGACTTCCGTACGCTGCACGGCGCTCTCCCAAATCACAGCTCGCTGTCGGGGCACTGCTCGTAATCAGTGAGCGACGTGGAAGTCTGCCGCCGGATCGGTGGGTGCGAGTACGTTTCCACGCTGACAGGAGCGGTGTCAATGGTTTACCGCAGACGCGGCGTCTTTTCTTAGGGGGGCCGAAACGGATGCTAAAAATAGATCTACGCTTGGTACACCACCACGACGACAAAGACGTTACAACTTCGACGTCGAGCCACGTCGGATTGTGCGCAATATTTCGCCGCTTCTCGGGACCCGTCTACGTTGACGATCTTTATAGGGTGGTGTGTCGATTAAGTTAGGTGGTTCTTAAGTCTGTCGGGACGCAAGCTACTACTGATCGCAACAAAATAATGGTACAAATCTTTCTCACTATTTTTTTTCTTTTCGAACGTTCATGCGGTTGGGCAAGGAGATGAAAAGGCTCACCATTTCTTGTCCGGCCTTTAGTTTCTTCTGGCGTTCCTCCTCCATTTTAGTCCATCGTCACTGCACACACGGGCGAAGACACAGAGGCATGTCCATCGCAAAATAATCACAATTTGTCGCCTACTATCGGCGCATTGGACCTCTAAAATATTAGGCCGCGGCCATAGTTTTTCGACGGCTGTTACGGCACTCCGGCTTCGCTAGTTGTCGTCCACTTTCATCGCAATAAAATAGCACCCTATTTGTGTATACATTTATTTACTAAGACAAAATAAAAAAATATGATATGATTTAGTAATATTAAGTGTTTTATTGAAGTATAAGAAATAAATTGTTAATGGCAAGGTACGAAACGGCAGAGTCAAAAGAGACGAGAGTGTTGGCTGGATCTGCGCTACAAGCGGCAAATTTATCTGTGGAGGCTGGAGGCCGTAAAGCGTGGCGGTCGTGCAGGGTTTGTAGGGTGCGTGTGAGACACTTTCGGTCATGCAAAATGAATATCTACGACCCTGCGTATGTCACCAACTTCACGGGATTAGTGAACGCTCACGCTGCGGTGAGCTGGTCGCCGCACAACCGGATCTCGGTGATCACGAACGAAGCCGTCCGCATTTTGGTGAGCCGAGGTCGACGGGTTGCTAACATGAAATGCGGTCGGCAAAAAGTATAATTAGTTTAACTTTAATATGTTTGAAATCATGTATTTATTGTGGAACTTGAAGAACCTTAGATCGGTCAGTATAGCCTCGGTGATCCTAATTAACTTCCTTGGGTGTCACGTTTTCAGCACGAGGGAACAACTCGACGTTAGACGCTTTCTGCCTTCCGTAAATTGTAAATCAAAAAAAAAAAAAAAAAAAAAAGTTTTTTTACAATAAAAATAACACCTTGAGAAAAGGAAAGAAACAACGTTAGTGATCGTTGTTACACGGAGAAATTTCAAAGCTAGGTTTCCGTCCTCAAAAAGTTCGAGCTTAAGTGCTCCACTTAAAGGGGCCCTGCAATCATATTGAAGCGTCTACCTTTCTTGCGGTTTCCACGTCTCTTAAAGGGGCCCTGCAGTCATATTTAAGCGTCTACTTTTTTCGCGGTTTCCACGTCTCTTGGGGTTCGGGCAAGCCAGCGGGCACGGAGAGAGTAACTAAATATCAGTGCGTCATAATTTAACCGGACAACGCGGAAACCTCTTCCACCGATGAGGGCGACCCGCGGTACCGAAAATGCGTAAAATGTGACGTCTTTGGTCCTGGGCTTACCATTGGTCAGAGCCGCTAAATGCTTCTTTTTAGTCGAAATACAAAATATAAGTGGCGCGAACCGTTTCAATTATGTATAAAAGTAGTTTCTGTTCAGTATTTTAGATCAAAAAAGAAACGAATGCAGTTCATAAAGTACGGAAACAAGAAATGACCCGTCGACATACCCGCCACCAAGCGGTGGAAAAGACGGCGCATACTAGAAAGGAATAGTGGGATCAGGCGCCGACACGAAAAGGTCCCGGATGTACGCGGCGGCGCTGCGGTCGTATGGGCAGGAGGATCCGACCGGCTCCGGGCGTTCCGAAGGCCTTCGGCGAGAAGCTTTGTCTTGCGGTTTGGCCGTTTCGCGGTATGGCAGCGCAAAGCAGCTCTCATTCTAAAGTGATCTTTACCCTGTGTTTGCTGTCTTTTGTGGCCAATGAAGTGTCATGCCGAATGAGTATTTAATCGCGCAGAAAATGCAATGGGAGCCGCTCTGGCTGCCCGCTGCATACAGCCTATCCAGAACACGCTTTAATGGCACCCTCTCGCGCCGTCGACATGGAGTGCAGCAGCCGTGAGCGCTCGATGAGCTCACTACTTCTCTCTAGTTCACGGCCATTCTGAAGCAACCAAAGGACGTCATGAGGGAGGTTAATTTTTGCTTGTTTTTGTAATTTTAATTTGCCTATAACTTTTAAAATAAAGGGAATTTCAAGAAAAGAAAAGTTTTACTAACTATGTTCAGTGCGCTCAGGTTCGGTGCAAATTAAAAATTAGTAAAAACGTCATTGCAGGGCCTCTTTAAGGTTCGGGCAAGCCAGCGGGCACGGAGAGAGCAACTAAATATCAACGCGTCATATTTTAACCGGACGACGCGGAAACCTCCTCCACCCACGGGGACGACTTGCGGTACCGAAAGCGCTCAAAATGTGACGTCTTTGGTCCTGGGCTTACTACTGGTCAGAGCCGCTAAATGCTTCTTTTTAGTCGAAATACTAGATATAAGCGGCACGAACCGTTTCAATTATTTATAAAAGTAGTTTTTGTTCACTATTTTAGATCAGGAATGAAACAAATGCAGTTTAGAAAGTGCGAAAACAAGAAATGACCCGTCGACATACCCGCCACCAAGCGGTGGAAAAGGCGACGCGTACTACAAAGGGGTAGTGGGATCAGGCACCAACAAACGGCGAGCGTATAAAGGTCCCGGATGTACGCGGCGGCGCTGCGGTCGTATGGACTGGAAGATCCGACCAGTTCCGAGCGTTCCCAAGGCCTTCGGCGAGCAGCTTTGGCTTGCGGTTGGCCTTTTGGCGGTATGGCAGCGCGAAATGGCTCCCGTTCTGAACTGATCTTTACCGCGTCTTTGCTGTCGTTTGTGGCCAATGAAGTGTCATGCCGAATTAGTGTTTAATTGGGCAGCAAATGCAATGCGAGCCGCCCTGGCTGCTTGCTTTATACAGCCTAGTCAGAACATGCTTTAGTGGTGCCCTCTCGAGCCGTCTACACGGAGTGCGGCCGCTGCGACTGCTCGCTGAGCTCACTACCCCTCCTCTAGTTCACGGCCACCCAAGCAACCAAGGACATCATGAAGGAGGTTATATTTTGCTTGTTATTGTAATTTTAATTTGCCTATAACTTTTAAAATAAAGCGAAATTCGAGAAACAAAAAGTTTAATTAAGTTGCTACGTTCCATGCGCTCAGGTTCGGTGCAAATTAAAAACCAGTAAAAACGTCCTTGCAGGGCCCCTTTAAGGGGTACGGAAATGAACTTCCAGCGCTCATTTTCTAGCTGAAATGTGTTGCATGTTGCAACATAACCTCAAAAACACCCGTTTTTCATTGAAAGGCACAAAAATTAAATTTAATGCTAATTAAAGGATCTTCCAATGTGCACCTGGTGGATGCCTGTGAAGCTTGGTTGGGATGTGATCTAGCAACGTTGTGGATCTTGCTACGTAGGCCATGACGTAGCAAGAACCGTTATGTAGCCGCACTAAACATCAAAGCAGTGCCGCTCTTTGGAAGTATGCTCAACTGTTCAAAGCGGTCATGAAACAATTTTTTTCCTTTTTCCTTTTTAGCTTTCCTCCTCAACTCACAAATCGCACATTGTACCAAACAGTTCAAGAAGACGGAAAGGAGGGACTCCCCTCTTGCTCGGACCCTCGCTTGTGTACCTGGACACTGCCATTCTCCCTCTAGAAGATTAGCCCGTCGGTCAAAACTCGGACAAAAGTTGCTTTCCCCACCCCGTTCACCCCTAAGCTGGCAGTGCTGTGTAAGCTGCGTGCTCGTTGGGCCCGCCACACATTTGCCACCTGATCACGCTCCCTCGCACATACCCCTTGCGCACAGAATGAGGTCAGGTGATAAAAGGGAGGCAGCTGATTGGTCCAGCAAGCATATAGCTTCCACCGCACTATCAGCTTAGGGGTAAAGGGAATAAGTGAGGTCTGGGTGTCTTGTGATGCGTGTTTGGACCGCTTGATGCGTTTTGGGTACCACGGATGTATCTCAGTAAAAAGGCAGAGTGCTTTCAAAGGGAAGGAGGTATGAAATAGTCTGCTGTGTTTTCAAATTTTCGTATAGAAAATCAGGCTTTTGACTTTCTACTTTTTTTTTTTTTTTGCCTACTTAACGATATGCTGTTAGTAAAATCCCAATCTAAATTCATTTATCTCAACCCAAAATTCGTTTCATGGCCCCTTTAAGTTGAGTGTACTTTTAAATACCCTTTCCGAATTGAATACAGAAGGTGTGGTATCGGCGTCCTCATCCTCACTTGTGTCGCTCAAGTTTATGTTCCCAAGGAAATCGTCCTGAAGCGTGTTGGTATGCGCGAGGGAGCGTAATCACATGGCAAAAGTATGGCGGGCCCAATGAGCATGTAGCTTCCACAGCACTATCAGCTTAGGGGTGAACGGGGGGGGGGGAAGCAATTTTTGTTTGAGTTCTGAGCTACAGGCTAATCTTCTAAGGGGGAATGAGCCGCATGAACACGACGCGCACGACTGGTCTCGTACGTGAAACACTCGTCACCCCACGGGTACTTCGGACGGCTCGGTTGTAACGCGTTGACGCCACCACAACGCCACCAGCGGCAAAGCTCATAACCATGCTAGCCTTGCTACGTCATGAATGCGGGAAATCTTTTTGTTTTTGTTTGCGCCCGATATCTCATGATGCATCGTGCTCTCCGTTCGCGCTTGCTCAAGTGCACCGTTTGGAACAAAATATATAGCCAGTCGTTCAAAATACAAACATGCGATTATCATTTACGGTTATTATCCGTCATGCTTGACTCATTTCCGAACGAAATTTGTATATTTAAATTTTCGTTTCCGTACCCCTCTAATCTATACATACTTTGCACTGACGTCACATCATCCATTTCGCACCACCACAAAAGAGATAGAGAGAGGGGAAAGCTGCTTCTGTATGAATTTTGATTATGGGGCTAATCTTCTATAATCTTCTAAAGGGAGAAAAGCGACGCTTGGGCAAATCTGGGACACACAAAAGAGAGTCCCGGTGATAGGGGAGTTCCCCCTTCCCCTCTTATCTGGTGGTGGCCAGACAGCTGTCGGGACGACATCAAGTGCAAGGCGTGTATATGTACACTAAAAGTAAAGGTTGTAGTGGGGAACCACGAAAGAGAGTAAAGATGGGTTTGAAGGCATGCGAGAGGCAGTGCACGAGGAGGTTAGTTAGGACCTTGGCACCATCGAAGTCGGCAGTTGTCATTTGGGGCTCCATATTGGCACCCAATGTAGGTTAACGACAACTGCCGACCCCAGATATTGAAGGCCTGCTGCAATATACAAGAAACATACCTTAAGTGTACTTTTCTCGCTTCATAAACATGTACACGGGGTGCTCATGTGTCCTTGAAAACCTTGAAAAACCTTGGATTCAAAAACTGCATCTTCTAGATCTTGAAAGCCCTGGAATCTCTAGTGGTGCCTGGAAACCCTTGAATTTCCCAGTGATAGTCAGTTTCTTTTTTTTGTGCAATAATAAAATTTTTGTACAATAATAGAACGTAAATATTTTTTCCACGTGTATGTTAACATAAATTTCAAACTTTCAATGAGGAAGTTTTTTTATATGGCACATTTAGACGCATTTAGCGGATGCCCGTTAAAGGCCAACATACACTTTGCGCTTTCCACTTTTGCCTGCCTCCTCCTTTCCTATATCCTTTCCGATTTTTACCTTGTTCCAACTTGGCTCCCCTTGCAGCCTAGGAGAGGGGAGTGCTAAGGAGATTATCTTCCCTGCAGAAAAACGAGGTTGTACGTCAGCCTGTAAGCACCTGGCCAACGTTGTAGCAGTCCCAGTGGTTCCAGATCCGGTCTCGCCCGTTTGCCACCTTGCGATCGTGCCCATCGTTTGCCTTGTTCTCTCGCGTACAGCTTGCTAGATACTCCTGGTTTGCTTGTACCGTGTCTGTTTTATGCTACACATGGTGGACGTAGTTTAAGTTGTGCGCGATGCCTGGGATGTGCAACTACAGACTTTGAGAAAGCAGAGGCGACAGTTGGCATCACCTACATTGTCAAGTCAAACTGCCTAAGGGAAACGGCAAAAACGAAAATGCAAGCACTTCTAAAAATCAACAAGGAAATCAAGGAAAAGCTGCAGCAGCTCTACTGAATCCTTTACTAGCACCTCTTTGGCAAATGCGCCTCTTCCTAGGTATCAAGAGGTACAGAATTTTCGCAGTGCACTTAAAAAAAGTTGTTATATTATAAACATACTAGATAGAGTATTTGAAGGGGTCCTTGAAAATCCTTTACAGGCCTTTAAAAATCCTTAAAAACCCTCGATCTTTTTTTTTTTTTTCTTTTTCAGTTTGTACGAACCATGATTTTACAATTGGTCTACTTTGAGTGTGTTGTTTTCTGCCGTAAGATGTTGGTGATACCCTATGTTCTACCTGTTGAACGCCTGTCGATCTTTGCTGTTTTCTGTCAGAGCTCCCCGTGTTCACCGAGCGAAAGCGGGTACCCTCTGCACCTGGAGAAGATGTGCATCGACAACCCTGTGAAGCCTCTGGACCTCACCACAATCAAACATGACAGCATGATTAGTTTCCTGGATACTGGTGAGCCATGTTCGTCGAATAAGTAATAGATCGTCCCACTAAACCTTGTGGAGATGATTCTTTTGAAGCACAAGGTGCAGGTGTTAGAGATTTTAGGTAGGATTTAAAAGCTGTCTGCAATAGATAATAATGTAACCAGATAAAAAATAGCAAATGTGTCAGTTTAGGCATATGTGAGAAGTGGCCTTAGCTTCTCAAGAGTGCCACTTGTATAGCCACATTTTTACAGAGGAACACTATATCATTGTGATAGTGGACAAGAAGCTTTGCAGCTGATCAGGAGACTGGTGTGTTCTGTTCTTTTTGTATGCTTGTTTGATCACTTGGTAAAATGAACAAGATTTTATTCTTAATTTGCTGTTTGCATTCCACGCCCCATTGAATGCTTTCGAGCTTGTTTCAAAAT
The DNA here is from genome assembly GCF_016920785.2 of Ixodes scapularis. Lineage (NCBI taxonomy): Eukaryota > Metazoa > Arthropoda > Arachnida > Ixodida > Ixodidae > Ixodes > Ixodes scapularis. The sequence goes on along the minus strand of NW_024609880.1, from coordinate 97,622,716 downwards.
TTGTCATGTGAAACTTTCTATGTTTGCACAAATGTCCCGTGAAATATTTTGATATGAGGAGGTGCACCATGCACTGGCATCTGCAAAGTATGCCATGGCTCCGCCCATGCAGCTGCTAAATTACATGATTTATCTTGTGCTTGTCGCAGCCCGGTGGTGGCGGCATGTATTGGAAGGCCAATCCTGTGCATCTTGGATCGGTACCTTGCCTCTTTTGTTCTGTAGACCAGCAGCACTGCCTGAAGCTGGATACCACCATGTGCCCCGGTACCAGCAACTCGGATCTCCACAGGACATACCACAGGGCACTCTGGTCCCCTCTTCACCTGGAAGGCAGGAACAGGCAAGCATTCACTCTCCACTCTCTCTCCCTATTGAATTGAAAGCTCAATAGCATGATTTATCCGCACCATGCGATTAAAGCTATGCACGACCATAAAGAGGTCTGTGATGCTTTTCAACTTCTCAAATTGTCTGCTTCTGCCTTCCAAGCCTTTTATTCTCCAAGAAAAAAAATATATAAGCGTTAGAAAGCAAGCATAAGTAAAAAGCCGTCGCAGGAAAACCACTGGCTCCTGTGCCGAGGACAACCATGAAAAAGGGGTGTGGCTGTCCACGGTTCTTTCAGAGTATTAGTCGATAGTCAATACTCGTCCCACGTCCATCTTCTTCTTCTTGGTTCGTCCCATTAATTTTTAAGTGCAGCAGACTTACTCGTCAATTGATCTCATTTAATCAATCCTTTCTTTTATTTTTTTCCGAGGCGAGAAGGAACTCTCTTTGTAAGGTCTAAATGTAGTGCAAAATGTGAAACAACGTCTCCTGACAGTGTACCAGTGGCCTGCGTCGGGGGCACGGTCCAGCAGCATGCAGTGCAACACGATACACATTTCCCTGACTTTTCCAATTTCTTGTTTAAACTCTCAATGTTTTCCGAGATGGTCTAGCAACATCTGGTGGCAGCGTCCGAAGGTCGGCCATGCCAAGTCATGCTCTCCCATGCAGATGTCTGCTGGCCACACTGACGCTTGATCATCGGCTGCAGCTGTGGCGCGAGAACGCGTTTGGCCAGTGGCTGTGCGTGGCCGAGCCGTCTGCAACATACTTTGCCGTGGCCAAGGCTCGCTGGAAAAGCCAGGACTGGGCCTCAGTCAGGGGCACTGTGAGGGCGGGCACGACCATGGCACTCGAGCAGTTCGAGCTGCTCAGGGAGCGGTCCCACTCCTTGGCTGCTCTGGGTGGGTGCTGGTCTCTCGTTGCCCGTTGCGCATTCACTAAGCTATGCCTCGCTTTTAAAGGCACTTGATCCACGCAGTGTAAAACGCGAGAAGAATGATAACGAATGGAGGGACTTGTAAATGAAGATGGAGGTCCAAAGTTGAGTGCGAGCTGACGGTTCAGACATTGGTCAATTAGTAGAGAGAGATTTGCTTGTGTTGGGTGACTATGACACTGAATTTGGCATATGTGTAGTGGTGTTCCTTGCCAACAGCAATACTGTTATTGAAGTGCAAAAGCAATCAATTTCTAACTTTGTAAAAAATTGTAATTCAAGCTGTTTTTGGAAGTTTTTGAATATAGGTAGGCCTTTTAAGCGTCACCGAACCATAAGGGTTGTTCCAGCTAGCTTTGACTTCCTTTTTCCCTACAGATCTGCTACTAGTTTGTTGCTTGGGCCTTGGAGAAGTCTCTGCTTTTAGTTTGAGATTCTCTAGGTTTTTTTCGTAAAGACTCCTAGCACGAGCGAGCAGAGTGCAAATGCAAAAATGGGTATGCCTTTAAAGCGTACATTGACTGTGGTCTCATCTTTCCGCGCTCTCAGAAATGAGCTGGTCCCATCTGTTTGAGCCTCCTCACGAGAGGCCGTTTGCGCTCCTGGTGGAAGCCACGCGCTCTGGCCTCCTCCTCTTCTGGAAGGTGCAGCGGGTCGGCCGGAAAGGGAGGTCAGTAATCACCCTCGTTGACTCGGTCATCTTTCTCAGTGATAATGATAATAATAATAATGAATTAAACTATATATTAAAATTGATCCAAGGAAGCCACAGTCCTAACCAGGAGCTAAGGAAGTGACAGAGGCAAGCTAGTGGAGTTGAGTTTAATGCCCTGGACTGGTAGTTACAGAAGGAGAAGGCACAAGCGCAATCTCAGTATGCTTAAACGTGTTTTTCAGCATGACGATTTTAGCGTAGAGTGTACATACTCTTGCCCGTATCCTTGTGGTAAATGGGCACAAGCGGGAATGAGGCATTCGAAGAATATCATTCAGGGAATGACTGGCTTTTTTGCGTCAGGCAGGGAAACTTGGGGATTAATTTACAAATTAGTGGTGCTACGTTGAAAGAAGATTTGTAATTATCGTTACCATAAGAACAAACTAGCCACTACTTTTATTGCCTTTCATATTTGAAATCCAGACTTCCCAGTTAGCACCACAATCATTCCCTCCTGCTCCAGTGGGTGCGAACTGAAAAAATACCTTGGGCATTTTTACAGCGGAGCCAGGCCGGCGCAGCCGTAGCCTTGGCTATTGTAATGCGCTCCGGGCGCTCGAGCAAGCGAAGAAGCGAGAAAAGAGCGACCGACGAGCGAAAAAAAAGAGAAAACTAAAATGACGTTATGGCGACGTCAAATATGTTGATCACCCCCTCCAGCAGCTAGGACGGGTAGAGCCGTTAACATCCATGTTCCTTCGGGGCGCTCTTTCTGCGCTCAAGCGTACGGTTGTTTCCGCCGCCTCAAAACATGGCGTTGCAATCGCCGCCTCTACTTGCCCCTAGATGGCGCAAGTTGTCCCGTCGCGTCCCAGGCGGCCGGTTCGCCCCTGCTCGCTGCTCCCCCACCCCGCCCCCGGTTTGCTTTCCTGATTTCATTTCTTGTCGATTTCATTCTCGTATTTTGGGGCTTTTATTTTATATCTTTTTTCGTAAACCACTGTAGCGCAACTTCAGAGAAGCTGCTCCTCAAGTGGGTAGGAGGCAAGGAGCACACATTTACTTTTCATACACTCTTTATTATTTACACAGATCTCATACATAAAATGGAAGATAAATACAGATAACAAGATTTACGGAGCAATAGAACAGATAGCACGAGAAGCAAGGAAGAGCACAATGAAAGAAATATACATTTATAAAAGACATTGCACCACCACAGTTTTGATCAGCTAAAACTTCAATGTTTCGTAGCCAAAAAATATGATTTTTTTTGTTACTTAGCTGGCAGATGACTTGTTTTACGGTTTCTGTGCTTTCCTATCAGCTGCAGGCCTTTTCAAATGAGGTTTTTGCAGATCTCTTCTTTTAAAAGGCGTAAATTCACCAGGGTTCATAGCAGAACATCTGGAGGAACTCCTAGCCGATTGCTGGACAGAGAAGGTCTCCCACTGTTTTGTCATGAAAGCACTAAGATTCTTCATCACATCATCCTTGTATACCAGATTGAGAATGCACGCCAGAAAGCACTCAAGCTTGCCCACAAAAGTAAGGCAAGGGTCTGTGAGCAAAAAGAGAGCACCAAAAATGACCGTGTCGTCCTGTGCGCTTACCACATGGTACGGTTCGATCTGCCTGCAAATTTCAAACATCGCTCATACGTAAGAAAAAACTAAAACAAATGTGTGCGAAGTGCTGTGTTCACGGGGTTTCTGCCGCACGAGACTGAAAATCGCAACCAGGATCGCATCACATAGAACGAGCTTGAAACGAAAGCGACGAAAAACAAAACTTTACCTCTCGCTTCGGAACACCTTTCGGAATAGAAGGAACGACAGGACTTTCTACTTGCTAGAGTTCCCGCCATTACCATTTTGCAGCAGAGTAGCACCAAGGTATCCTCTTCCGAGAGCACCAGAACTTTCGAAGTCAAATTAGCGCGGACCGAGCGAACACCACGTTTTCCGCAAAACACTCGGAGCTGACGATCACGCTTATCAGCTGTCGGCGACCGTTGCACCGTTGCTGCCGTTGCCATGGCCACCGGCCCGGCAGCAATGTCGATCGTAACGCCATATTTTGAGGCGGTGGAAACAAGAACCCTACACTTAAGCGCAGAAAGAGCGCCCCGAGGAAACATGGATATTAACGGCTGTACCCGTCCTAGTTGCCGGAGAGGGTGATCAACATATTTGACGTCATTGTGACGTCATCCTGACTCTTGGCGGCCTCTACCGAGGTTTCCTTGAACGCCGCTGGCTGCGTGAGCCTGGCAAAGCTGTTAAGGGCTAGTTTCCCCAGGATCGTGTCCCCCGCAAAGAAATGTTGACACAAGACTCTGGACAGCTACTGCCATCTATGAGTGACAGCGGCAACCAGACAACCGGCTTGCCGGCCTCGCTCATAGATGGCGGCAACCTTTCCAGCCTTTCCACTTTGGTTTTGACCAGAGTGGAAAGGCTGAATTTTTTTGGGCTTCGTCCTAGATGTCGTCTTAGAAGTCGTCCTTGAGGTTGTCCTAGACGTCGTCCTTGAGGTTGTCCTAGACGTCGTCCTTGAGGTCGTCCTAGAAGTCGTCCTTGAGGTCGTCTTAGACGTTGTCCTTGAGGTCGTCCTAGAAGTCGTCCTAGACGTCATCCCTGAGGTCGTCCTAGACGTTGTCCTTTAGGTGGTCCTTGAAGTTGTCTTCGAGGTCGTCCTAGAAGTCATCCTTGAGGTCGTCCTAGAAGTCGTCCTTGAGGTCATCCTAGACGTTGTCCTCGAGGTCGTCCTAGAAGTCATTCTAGACGTTGTCCCTGAGGTCGTCCTCGAGGTTGTCCTAGAAGTCGTCCTTAAGGTCGTCCTAAACGTCGTCCTTGAGGTCGTTCTAGACGTCGTCGTAAACGTCGTCTTTGAGGTCGTTCTAGACGTCAACCTCTAGGCGTCGTCCTTGAGGTCGTGCAAGAAGTCGTCCTTAAGGTCGTCCCATCTTAGTACAGCTTCGCTGGTCTTCCTTCTTCACCAGAGCGGAAAGGCTAAAAGGTTTTTATACTTTATTCTATTTTTTATATGCCATCATTGTCTTAGAGGCTGGATCTCGAAACAGCGAATATTTTCATGATATGTACATATTTACATAGTTACAGGTTATTTCAGCTGCCTGCACTCACTACTGACAGTATTTCCAGTATTTCGCCCATTCACAGGTCCATGAGGATTAGGGTCAGTGCATATGCTGCACACATGAAGTGCTGTCATGTTCACTAAGTGCTAGTGTACGTTCGGAACTTCCCGATCACGTCTTGTTCTTCTATTGATCTAGAGCCAGGCATTTGCAAAAGAAGTCCGAGACAGTTGTTTATGATGTGCAACTTTGTTTTTCCCAGCTTTGATCTGAAGCTCTTGAGGGAGGAGCAGACCAAACTGACACGAGCAGCCAGGCTTTGTTGGCAGAAGACATCTGCAGACTCGGGTAACACATAAGCACCACATAAATGCTTCTGTGCTTTGCTCACTGTTAGGGATGCCGCGAACTTTTTTCGAATCGAAGTTTCGATGATCGAATCGAGCGGTTCGAAAGGTTCGAAAGATTTCGATTTTTCGAATTGTCTATATCGTAAAATTCGACAGAGGTCGAACCGTCGAACTTTTCGAACCGTCGAACTTATTACGCTAAAAAATTCGATCTTTTTCGAACTTTCGAACTTACTGCGCTGCAAGGTTCGATGCTTGTCGAACTTTCGAACTTGACTGACCAAAAAATTCGAGGAATTTCGAACTTTCGAACTTATTTATCAAGAGAATTCGAAAAGTTTCGAACTTTCGAATTCTGAAAAGTCAGAAGTTCGACGAACGTCGAACTTTTACCCTAAAAGTTCGACGTTCGTCGAACTTCGAAAGACCGGCGGACGGTTTCATTTGATTTCAAGTAGTGGGGTACATTCGTAATTTTTTTTTCTCGAACTTTTACACGCGGTGCTGCGTTCCTTACGAAAGACAATGTCGTTTATTTCAAAGTTCTGGCATGCTTAGGTTTAAAGAAATAAATCCCCGAAGGGGCGAGGAAGGACGACGGGTTTTTGACGATTGTCGTTTGTGCCAGATTTGAAGCACGCTGCAGCCGGAGCTATTTATAGCAGATATGTTATACTTTTTTAAGAATGATCTATGTATAGCCTAGGTAAGTGCCGTCTTAAGATGTGATTATTGTTATTCAACGTGAGTTTCGAAGAAATGTCCAAACATGTATCTGCACGCAATTATGACCTAAACTTGACATTTATTTTCGTCTAAGTTGTTTGAGTTATCGCATTTAAATTAACACCACAGGCAGTACATATCATTGCCATCTGCAGAATACAAAATAATATATTTATTGTTTTTTCACGTTAAGGAATAAATTAACTCATGGGAGAAGATTTCTAGTAGTGTTCAAGTTCAGCACGTCATTAAAAGAAAACTTTTTTTTCTTTTCGCTTCACGTTCCTGGGACGTGTTTCTTTTAGCCTGTACACATTTTGGTAAAAGAAACTTGTTTCAAAGTTCTGAACCTCTGAATATGCAAGAATAGAACACTTCCAACAAATTCTTGATAGTTTTTTTTTTTTTTTTTTCTCCTGCTTTTTATTCCCGCATCTATTCTTTTTTTTTTTTTTTTTTTTTTTACTATCGGCACAAGTGTTTATGTCGAAAAGACAGATTTGAACTTCCGAACCACTAAGCATGTGACGAGCAGTGCCTTCTGACAACGAGTTTCTAACCATGACCATCTACGCAACCTTTTATGCAGTGAAGAGCGACAGTAGCTATACATATGCATAAATAATTTCAGATTAAAATAAGCTTGACCACGCCCTCTTTCCCCGTATTGTTTTCTTTAACAGTCCGAAATACCTGCAAGGGAAAGAAAAAGGCTGAAGCCCAGCCCCCCCCCCCCCCCCCCCCCCCCCACCCCCACCCCTAACCTCTTTCTCCCCGTTTTTCCTCTTCCGACGCCACTTGTATGGTAGAACGCTCCTCGACTTTTGTCGGCTTTTGTGCTTTTTGCGAGGCGATTCCTCCGTCCCAAGAAAATAAACCTCCAGGACAATTATAAACTTCACCGGATAGGATTACTACCAGCGTGCAAGGGGTGGCGAGCTAGTTTGCCATGTCGCTTCAAGGTTTTTCTGAGCCTCAACCTCCTGCTCGCCCCTGGCCGTTTCGAACTGGATGAGTCTCGTAAAACAGTGTGTTCGTGCAATCACTACTGCGTGACGCAGGTTAAAGACCCCCCCCCCCCCCTCCCCCCCCCCGGGGCTGGCGATGACAATTCTGCACTGGCAAATATTCTTCGCAGAATCTAGATATCACACCATGTATCACACCCTAACTTTTCTAAACTTGATTTTGTGAAAACCAGTGAGTCGTGAAAACGTTATTTGAAACTGAAACCGTGGAAAAACTTGAAAATCGGACTTCGAACTTTGAAAACTTGGATTAGAAAGAAATTCAAAATCTTCAAAGTTTTTCTTTTTTTTTTTTTTTTTTAATTTAGCGTTAAAAGAGAATCGAAATCTTCGAACTTTTCGAACTTCATGCAAAAAGAAATTCGAAATCTTCGATTTGTTCGAACTTCATGTCTATAAAAATTCGAAGCGTTCGAAGTTTTCGAATTTTTTTTACAAAGAATTTCGAAATCTTCGAATTTATCGAACCTGAAGTAAAAAAATATTTGAAATATTCGAATTCGAAATTTTAGAAACCGTGAAAGCTTCGAAATTTTCGAATTCGAAACTCCGCTGTGGTTAAAAGTTGCGAATTTTTCGAAATCGAACCTCGGTGGGTACGAAAATATCGAAATTTTTCGAAATCGAACCTCAGTTCGCTTTGCAAATATCGAAACCTTTCGAAATCGAACCTAGGGTGGTTCGCGACATCCCTACTCACTGTCATGTTAGTGACGGTAAGCAAAGTACCTAAAAATATTTGTTGTTATTTATTTTTTCGTTCAGTAATTTATCTATTTGTTTTCCCTCGATACTTATAAGGGGGTGGTGACTGAAGGCTAAACTAGAGACTTATTAAAGGGATACTTCAACGAAATTTGAAATATGCTTGTCGTGTTCAGAAATAGGCTGAATATGATCCACAATATCCGTAAATGACAATTTCACGTTTGTATTTTTAGCCTGATGGCTGTTTTTTTTCCTTATAAATGGCCCACCCTGGCAAGCGCTCGGAGAGCTGCCAGCGGAGAGCACGTCACATCCGGTGCAATCCTGATGTAGTCTGTCTCGGGATGAGCAAAGGTGCAGCAAGGCTGACGTTGTCGGGATGCCCTAGCCATTCCAGCCACCGAAGCGGTCGAAGCACGGCAACAATCGGGCCACCGCAACTAGCCGCAAAGCTGCTTTGTCTAAATTTTGAGTGACGGGTTAATCTTCTATAATCTTGTAGAGGGAGAAGAGCGACGGCTGGGACACACAAAAGGGAGTTTCCTCCCTCTCTCTTCTCCTGTGCTGTCGGGTTGAAGTCAGGTTCAAAGCACGTAGTTCTAAACGAAGCAGTTATGGTCACTACCTGTCAAGGTTCCTAGACGGGCATTACAAACAAGGCTTTACCATTATCCACCAAGGTGCTCTTTGCAAATCGTTTAATGTGTTTTAAAATTACTTTTGGTGTCTTTTTTAGCGAGATATTGGTGTGTCCGATGGGATGCTGCTTCTTTGAACACGCATAGACCAAAAAATAAGCTCCGAAATTTTATTGTAGTATCTCTTTAAGCCCCCTATTCGCTCTTACGTTAAGAAAACAACAAAAGATGGATAGCGTTACCTTAGACATGCGCCCCAAAGTTCTTACGTGTGCACCAGAATGATAAATGAATTAATATAGTCTTTTATGTTGATGCCCCTATGACTTCACGTTTACACGTGCGGTCACTTTGCATGTATGCGAAAACGGACCGTATCCGATGGTGTCTTTGAAAAGTCCCGGTAGCCTTGCTCTACTTTCTCGATTGTGTTGCAGGGTTCCTTGTTCTGGGATCGAATGACGGAACGATTAATTTGTTGCCGCTGAAACTTTGTGGCAGTGACGAATTGGTTGTCGGTGCCTGGCTCAATTTGTGGGAGGATGACCTGATTCCAGCACAGCACGCCTTGTGCAAGGTAGGCAAACTGCTGTCCCTCACGTCTCTCACTTTTCGTCTCATCTTTTGCAGTACAAGGGATAAGGTACAACAGGTATGCGAGGCAACCGATGGGACAGAACATATTGTTTTGAAGAATGTCTGCTGTCGCTCATTTCACCTATTCGCGACTCCAGCGACCTATAGGGGGCGCCACCACCAAACAAACATGGCGGCTGAGTCCAGGTCGCGTTGGCTCGACCGGGCCGCTTGAACAGGTGGCGCGTTCAATTTAACAGATTTTCTTTTATTTAATGCCAATTTTATAGGTATTTGAACTGAGGCGGTTAAGTGTAGCCGGTGCACATAAACTTGCAGAGCATAGTTTCGTTTTCCAATTGTGTTTTTGTTCTTTTCATGTCAAACTTTCGCTTCGGAGATTTCGTTTGAAACCGAAACTATGGGCTCTGGAGAGACGGTAATATACTAATCAGTTTTGATCATCTAAGGAAAGCGGCAATGAATGCAGAGTTCTCCCACCGACAGTAATTTTCAGCCAACTCGCATGCCTCGACCATGCGACTTATCTGTCCGCGAAATCGAGCTTTTGTGCGTATCCGCGTTTAAGAAACAGCTTCAGTCGTATGCTCGGCCAACAACACCAGCTGCAGGAAAATTACGAAAATTAAGCAAGCGATTCTTGAGCCAAGGAGCATGTTAACCCGCCGGCACCCCACAAAGCAGCTGATACTCGTATTTCAATTCAGGTTTTAGTAGCAATCGAGAAGTCATTTTGACGAGCGGGTTATGCTTTATATTACGTACTATGTCCCACTAAAGCGATATTAGTATATTCTTCGGTTTGAAATATGAGCTTAGTTAACTAGCAATTAGGTGAACTGCTGAATAGAAATATATTTGACAGACAAAGAGATACTAAGTTAAACTTAACCAAATGGTTCTAGCCCGTAGCACGGAGACGAATGCGAACAGACTGAGGAGAGTCTTCATTGGAGATTCACGCAGAACCTCTCTGGCACTGAACTTGACTTCGAATCCTGAACAGAAAAATAAGTATTTTTGTGGTCAGTCAACCTGAGCAATGTAGACGTATATTGCTGCTGGCTTAATTCGACGGGGGTATAATATAAATATTGGAGGCGCGATAGATCATAATGCCGTGACAGCTTCTAACGTTGCGAGACACGTCCCCCACCTTTTGAAAACAGATAATTTCCCTCATTCATCATTTGCAGCGAGCAGGTTTTCCTGAATCAAGTAATTGCGAAATCAGCCCAACTGCTTCAGAGTGGTTCAGAGGATTTTTCGGCGAAAAGCAGCCAAGATGAATAGCCAACGCACCGACCGGCGTAGGTGGCTCAAACTTGAAGTTAATCGAACACAACCAAACTCAAGAAAAGCAGCTATCATACTTTCCCATTCACTTGACTGCAGCATCGGTGTTCCCTCCAGTAAAATGCCTCGTCTGTCGTCCTCCCACTGTTCTACATCCTTATAAAGAAAACCCTTATCAGTTACCAAGTAGTCGTCACTTTGAATGCGATTTGAGACAGACAAGAAATTAAAACGTTTTTTCGCGAATCCTCCCCATCCAAGAAATCAAAACGTTTTTTCGCGAATCCTCCCCATCCAAGAAATCAAAAACACGTGATGGAAGGAAACAATCTACTGAGGCTTCGCCACACTATTGAACACTCAGGCAAACTTAAGAATTTTTCGGACCTTCGTGAAATTACACGGTTCGCCATCGCGCCGACAACACGTGTCCGCGAAAGCCACCGAGACGCGGAGGGGCGCGGAGCGACCTGGACCGGCTGGTTCCCGGTTTTCCCGCTTGGTGGCGTCCGTTTTGCTGGAGTCGCGAATACTGGTAGTCTTTTTTTTTTTCCTGTCCTTGTTGACGTTTAGAATGTTGGCTTCCTGGCTCTGAGACCTATGAAGTGTTGATTTTGATTTTTGGGTGATTTTTTTATACTACTAAGTGTGATAGTCACAAAGTTTACCGTGAAGTTCCGAAAAAAAAACCCAATCAGGGGGTAAGCAATGTTTGGGGATATGGCAGAAAATTTAATGAAAAAATTGATGATAAGTGCGGGGGGAGGGGGGGGTGGCCACTACATAATATGTGAAATGGGAACTGATACGACAGATCATGGACACGGCATTGCGTTCAAGTGCGATTAGTATGCGGGATTTTTGTGGATGCAGCATGTTCGCGCTTCACAGTGTGCGATAAACATGCCAGAAACCGCAACAAATTTGGGTGTTGCGGGAACCGATATCGCGCTTAGATCGTGGACGAAAGCTTGGGAACCCACTACAAACTCGCATGTCATGGGAACAGATACTTCAGATTGCGAACGCTGCAGATTTGCATTTCAAGGTGTGAAAAACACGGTAACCCACTGCAAATTCATGTATAACGTAACCGAAGTTGTGTGCACAAATCGCGGACATAAAAAAAAAAAAAAAAAAAGTGGTAATGAGTTACGAGTTTCTATGTCACGGAAACAGATATCTGTAAGCTCCGGCAGATTAATCAGTTAAAATTAAGTAAAACCTTTTTTTTTTCTTTTTTTTTGCTAATCTAAAATTATTTATTTGATGGTGGCTCTGGGAGCCAGGAGCCCTAGACACTAGACATATCGCTTATGTATTGTTCCTCACTATTCAAAATCAGTAGCTGTTTGTTGACACTCTGCTGCTTGGAACTTATGGTGCAAGAGCCGGCTCTACAGGACCTAGGGTGGGTTTGACCCCCGCCCCTGCCAGTTTCTACCCAGATGGGCACTGCACCAGTGCACAATTGCACAATCACTACTGCGTGTTGCACAATGGCTAAATTTCTCACCTACAGCGGACACCAGTCGCCGTTTCAAGGTAGCATGCGTGCGACATATTTAGCTTTCTTGAAGCATGAATGCAAGAAATAATTTGAGTGACAGCTGTACATGGAATGAAGTACTACACTTCTACATTGTCGTAGACGGCTAATGCAATGTCCCTCACTTCTCCTGTCCACAGGCTTGTTCGGACAATACCTACTTGGTGTGCGTGGCCAAGGGATGCTTTCTACTCTGCTTCAGGGTGGCACAAGACGATCAGGCAGAGCCCTCCCTCTCCCTGAAGGGGAGCAACTTCACCAAGGAGGCTTGCGAGGCTCACATCACGGGTGACTTGACAAGTTCACTCACGGGGTGCAAACCTTCGCATCTTCGGGCACTGGAGTGATTAAACGAGGGACAGTAGATACCTTGTTCGTCCGAAGCTATTCAATGTATAGCGCAACTTTTTCTACAAATCATTTTGCTTCTGAATTTGATATCGTTAGTGAAGCCCCATAACTTGGTACTACCGTAGGTAATTATTGCAAGTTGCCATCATGGCATTCCTAGTACTTGCATTGCTGATGACAATGTGCATGCCTCACATTTCAGAAATGATGAACTGGTGGTAAGGCTGGTGTATCTCTCAAAAAGGTAGCGATTTTAAGATAGAACACTGGTTTTATTCAACCTCAAGGGCTAGTTTCTTGCACTCATTTCGAAACAACAGTTCAGTTTAGCCCAATTGTATGTACCGTATTCACTCGAGTAATAGCCGCACTATTTATGAACAAGGCCCTTGCGTCTGCTTTCCCGCAGAACACATATACAGCCAATCATTGTTTTGCGCATAAATAGCATAGCAAATAACTAGATAGAGATTACGATTCTTTATACAAATGCAATCTTCACAGATGCAGTGATGTGATTGCTACGCCAATTGCGCCAAACTGCGCAAAGGGGCTAACCCTGCTACATCCTGCTACATTTTGCCAAAATAGGGGTAATCTGCACCAAGCCTGCACCAAAGGACCAATTTCGGTCGCCTTTCAAAATTGAAACTAAACTGAGTACCGTAATTGAGCATGTGCAATTGAGCAATTGAGGCCGACACTAAGTACCCTGCAATAATCGTCCATCCGGTCTTGCATGGTTTTCTCGCCGTCTCGCGTTTCGCGCTCTCGTCTCGTAAATCTTGTCTAGCGCCTTTTTTTTTTCCTTTGATAGACGGGAGGGTGTGCGGATGCCCCGACGCTAACGTGCCAGGTGCATCCTTGCCGTCATGCTGTGAAACAAAACCACGTTTTTGCGCGGCGGGAGTTACTTTGTGAGCTGAAGCACTCTCTCCTGAAAGCAACGACCGTGGGAAAACTGTATTTGGTCCCTGCCTTCCAGTCACCGTCGTCGCGCGACGTTGGGTGTTGCCGTCCCCATGAAGCTGCAGATATGTGTTCTCTAAAATGAAACTAAGTACCGCTGCATGTTCAGCAACATTCCTGTTCTTGTTTGAATCCTACGTTACTACAAAAATCCCTCTTTAACTCAAAGACTGCTGTGTCGAAGTATTCATTACCTAGGTTTCTTTGGGTGAGCTTTCCTTCGTGAGGGACCCCGGTACGTGAAAAATCTGCCGCGAAAGAAGGTTGATAAAAAAAAGTTAGCTAAAGCAAAGAAGGCAATGTCTGCATGCTGAACCCTCACAGCGCGCTTGTTTGTCTCGAGTTCAGTCGTTGCACAAAGCGCTCCAAGAATTTTTCGACCCTGGCTCGCAATGTTTTGTATCGATAGCTCAGGTACTTTTTTCCCCCTTTTTTTGCATATGTTTAGCTTGTACCTTGTTTGCCGGCCTGGCAAGCACACGCCGCTGGACGTTTTATTGTAGTATGCTCGACAGTTGTATTTTGCATACAATTTTGGGGATCAGTTGGCGACGGAGCGGAGTGACATGGTTTCGGTTTCGATCGAACAGCCGTTGTCTCAGCTCGCGCGACGAAGCACGCGCAACTGCAAGCCTGCCGAAGTTGGCCTCACGTGCATGCGAATATGATTGCACGACAGAAGCACCAGCTGGGACGCTTGCAATCCATTGTTTTACATTTGCTTACTTTTGACTAAAATCTGGCACGTCGGGAACCAGTCAAACAGTGGCAAGCGGTTTTTCAAAATCGCTCGGCAATGCCTACAGCACTGTACACTTGTGGGATGTCTCAGCAGTAAAAACACAAGCAGCGAGTTCCCTCACAACACGCCACATCAGAACACAACGCTTCACAAAGTGCCCTTTGTATGTACAGCACTAAAAACAAATTTTTTTATTTTTCTAAGAATATCTGCTCCAAAAGCCATTTTCGCTGTTCCGAAACACTGTCTTGGCTGTTCCAAAAGCCACTTTTGATGCTCCAAAACACTGTATTGGTCGTTCCAAAGGCCACATTTGCTGCTCCAAAACACTGTTCTGGCTGCTCCGAAAGCTGCTCCAAGATGGCTTAGGCCAATCACATCACTTCAGATGGTATCTTCGCGCGATAACGTTAACTCTGTCCTGTAAACCGCTGGAATCATGCTGCCGATCGCGCTGATTGGCAAGCCGCATGCTCTGCGGAAAAGCGAACCCTCAGGTTTTTTTCATAAACAGCGTGGCTATTACTCGAGTAAATACGGTATTCATGAATTTCTGATTATCTTCAGTAAAGTTGCACCTCGCTCAAATCACTTCAGATCACAATCTACTTGATTGTGATTTCATGCCAATCCCACCCTCTTTCCTAGTTTGGAGGGCCCGAGATTGCATGATCCAGAACTCTGTCGAGGCCCTTAGCTGTTCAGCATTTCTCTTATACTTCGTGCTAGGGCCGTAACCAGGGGGGGGAATTAGGGGGTTCTGACCCCCCCCCCCCCCCCGAAATTTTTTTCTGGGTACGGCCCTGGTCGGTGCACTTGCAGCCAGCCAATTTTAATCTCCACCTCTGCGCACGCGCAGTGGTGCCGGTCGGCTACCGGATACCAAACCGGGACCGGTTCTCCGGTTTGCTGCAACTCTCTATTATATGCCACCGATGCACATGATTCGTAGGCGAAAATAAGACAATAGACACTCAAAATGGCCGCCGTTGTCCACAAAACCCCCCCCCCCCCCCCCCCCCGAAATTTTTTTTTGGGTACGGCCCTGCTTTGTGCCACTAATTGTGTGCAGTGCGGGCAAAGGCAACGCCAGGTGAAGGGAAAATTAAGCACGAGCACGAGGAAAGCGGTACGGGAGGGGAGGGCAGTAGAGGGCAAGGGGAGAAAGGGAAAGCACAAGGGACGTTAGAAAGGAAAGGAGGTTCCTCTCCTCCTCTTCAGCCTGCCTAGTGCTTGCCCTTTCTTTCCTTACCTGATGCTGGCTTTGCCTGTACTGCATGCAACTAGTGACATGGAGTAGAGGTGTAAACATAGCCTGGATGCTAAAAGACCTTACTGTTTGCACAGCCTTTGACCAGTGCCCATCGACAGAATGGGAGCTGCATCTCCTTGCGTGCACGATGAGTGGGCACATCGTGGAAGTCAAGGTAAACAAAGGCAAGTCGCCATCTGGAGAACCCTCTGCCAGTTCCACTGTCTCAGTTTGCAGTGTCTAGCGCTCCAACTACGAAACTTCTGAGATTCTGAGGACTTACTTTTCACACTGGAACGCTCACCATTTTCAGAAATAGAAAACTGAAGTAAAATGGATTATGGTTAACAGTTGTTGAAGTGGGCTATTATATTAGTTGATGGCACCACTGCGAACGAAGGGCCTCCTTTACTTCCACCAGGGCACTGTCACATACTAATAGTGTCGTGGATGCAACAGGACCTTACTGATGTGAGGATATTGTTAGAACTCTGAAGTTTGAAATTGTTGTGCCGTTCTGCAGAATCTGAAGACTTGACTTTTATTGAGAATAATGTAGCATAGTACTGCAAGCACGCATTAATTTCTTGCAATTGGAACCTATTTTGTGAGTTACTCGTGTCTGCACTCTGGCGACGTAGGCCCTCGACACTAAACTTTGTGTGCATTTCATCTAGACTGCTGAAAGCTGAAACTGTGGTCTCATACGTTTTATGTTTCTGCTAATACAAAGAGGCACAGCTCAACTTTCTTTGAAAGCTATCAGTTTGTTCACTCACAGCTTTCATAAGTCAGCATAGGTAAGCTACAAATGAATCTTGTCATGATGTCATGATAGTGAAGTTGTAGATGTTAACTGCTTTACCTTTTTCAAAAAAAATTTTCAAGTTCTTTTTTCTTTTTTTTCTTTAGAGTTGCAGTTTACCAATGAGAGGTTGAGCATCGAGCTTCCCTGGATGCTGCAGCCCGTGGGACTGAACATATCCCCAAACGGCATCTTCATGGCCATCTTCTACCAGTGAGTTACTTGCAACTTTGATACGGCATGACGCACGGCAGTTTCGACTGAGAGACGGAATGGGGTGTCATGTTGTGCACCAATCTTCAAAATTTGTTGTTGTTTTTACAGCATTGCCACACCATACAACTACAATGTTATCAGGGAGCCATTGCAGGTGAGTCAACTGATGACCACATGCCTGAAGTGTGAAATAAACAAACAAGATGAAAAGTGCAGTGATGGAAGGAGCTAGCTCCACTATATATACTTTCAAAGTGGCTTGTCCTATGTTATTTTCTGGGGTGGATTGTGGCCAGACCTGTGGGAATTAGATAGGCACATTTCGTGTGCCATGCCCTGCCCTCCCGCGTAGACAGATAGTTGGAATCCTGCTAGTACTTTGCCAAGTCTAGCTCCTGAACCAAAAACGGATAACTCTTAAAGTGCGGCTATTAATTTACTTTACGGGTGTGCAGGGGTAAAAGCGCTGCTCCAATTGTACCATTGTGCACCAGTCAGGGACGCCGGAAGTATATCGTGAGTGGGGGGGCTAAAGCCATGTTCCTTTTTGTCGTTTTTTGTATGATGTACTATTTTTTTTTTTTTTACTAAAAATAATTTAAATATAACGATCTGAGTTTCGTTTGAGAGAAAACACTATCCTAGCGGCTTCGTTTTTGTTCCTTTCACTAGGTCCTGTGCGGTTTCTATTTTCTGCATGAGAAAACAATTTTCTTACGCAGTGCTCCTAATTGCTAAATATTGTATATCATCAAGAAGGAACTGTACATAATACGTTTTCAGAGATCACTTCTTTATTAATGGTCTACAAATTAGGAAAGCGAGGAAACAAGCAGCGTGATTGAATTGACGCATTTACACAAACGGAACTCATGATGAGCTAAGAAGAACTGCGGAATATCTTACCTTGAGAATCTCCGCTTCCTAGGCATGTACGCTTTGGGGCTGGTAGGAAGAAGATGCTGGTGATCTTCTTTGGATGGCCAGACATTGCATGTAATGCTGGAGTCGAAGAGACACTGACTGACGCTGACTGCATACGCCTCTGACGGGTTGGACCCTCCCGATGTCGTTGGGAGGGTAGGATCAGCCCCGATGATCTTGGAGCTTGGTGGCGGGCACGTTGTTGAATGATGCTCTGACTCGCTGCTTCTCGTAAACTTCAACATTTATCTAAACGCATTCAACTTGGACGACCACCTCTCCGGTTCCGAGTCTAAGACGAACTCCGCTAATTTCATTTCTCGCTTTTCGCATCACAACTCTAACTTTCCCTCGCTCTCGAAGGAAGAGCCAATAATTTCAAATCTGAAGATCATCACGTGCTCTCGACCGGACCAGTCGCCGGCAAGGACATCTTGAGACCTTCCTAAACGAAAACAACCGTCAAAGCTCGTCAAATATGACAGAAAGCGTCCGGTCCGAGGCGACAATCTGGCGCCACACATGTCTCGTCGCAGTATCCCCCACGCTACGACAACAGCAACACCAACAAAATTATAATCCCCGGACTCTAGAGGCCCCCATACTAAGCCCCAGTTGGCCCCCGCGCGCCACTCCCCGGCCTTGCCACGGGCAGATCGGGTCCAGCTTGCTCTAAACCCTCGTAGCCGCCGTGCTGATAAACGACGGACATTGGATTAAAAAAAAAAAAAGCGCGCTCCCGAAATTAATTGTTCTTGTCTAAAATCTCTACGTGCGACAAGACTGTGCCTTGCTGCTCCGTGGCTTGCACCTAACATGGACGCACGTGATGCCTTCGTGACGAGCGCCTGGCTGGCGTTATATCCCCGAACTATTCTTATGAGGGCAAGGGGGCTGAGCCCCCCCATAAGAATACTTGGGGGGGCTCTGGCCCCCCCTGCCCCCCCTCTTCCGGCGTCCCTGGCACCAGTCCAGTTTCGCTGTGCCATCCTGTTCCGAAGTGCAAATTTTGCGCCAAAACTAGACCGAAAAAATTTTTTGTTTTAATCATTAAGTTTTCTGGAGTATTTTTTTACTGATCACGGTGGTTTACCGTGTTGTGTTCGTTTAAATAATTCTGAACCAATATTATAGAGCCGCCATTCCGATGTGGTCATGTCAATGTCAAAGCAGGCGACTCGTTTGATGAAAACAGGCACCAGGTGCTTATTTTCATCTAATGAGAATGACCATGACTTATTACGGACCAGGCAAATAGACAATGTTCTGTTTTATTTCATGGTCTCAAGTTGATGATTTGTCAAGCACCAGCCGCATGAAGGAAAACCGCGCGAGTTGGTTAAGTCTTCCGTTTTGAACGCGGAGAAAAGTAAATGCTTTTATTGTTGTTCAGAAATGTACCGTATTTGGGCGAACATGAACAAGCAAACAATTAAAGTTGCCTGTTTATTTCCATTTCCCCTACCAGTGCCTTCAAAGCACTTGTTTGCGCACTTTGGCTTTGTGCCATCAGTGCCCCAGCTCAGCTAACAGCGTGCAAGTGTCTGATCTCCGAAAAAGGCACATGCCTGGGTGGCTTTGTCGGAAGTAATGAAGCATCAGTTCGTTGTTCACTTTCTTTTTTGACAGAATGACATTGAACATGGCTGTGTATCTTCGAAATACCGCACGCATTAGATTCGTATACTGTAAAGTTTTGTATGAATGCCTGCCCCTGAGAGATTGCCCATCCCATTTTTTGGGCTGAATATTCATAGCAAAAATTTCGAAGCATCGCTTCCCTCCCTCCGATTCCTGCCAGATATCAATCGTGCGATATCCGCCGGAAATCACATCAACCACGCGATTTGCGGTATCAGTATGTGCTACAAGCGTGTTCGACGTGGACCCTCGTGCTTTTCACACCGTGACACGCGAACCTGCCGCGTCCGCAATCTGCAGTATCCATTTCCGTGACATGCAAATTCGTAACTCATAACGCGTTTTTATTTTTTTGTCTGCGATTTGCGCATGCAATTTCGGTTTCTGAGAAAGGCGAGTTTGTAGCGTTTTCTTGTGTTTATCACGCCATGAAACGCGAACCTGCTATGTCCGCAATCTGCGGTATCTATACATGCGAGTTTGTAGTAAGTTTCTGCACTTATGTCCACAGTCTGTGCACTTGATATAGATTCCTGTGACAGACGAGTTTGTAGAGGGTTCTTGCATGTATATCACACTGTTGAGCGCAATTGTGCTGCATCTGCGTTCTGCGGCCGTACCCGTGGCAGGGGAGTTTGTAGCAAATTCCCAGTTCCCGTTTCATGATAGCTTAGTCCCCCCCCCCCAATGCTTATCACTAGTTTTTTTTATAAAATTTTGCTGCCGCATCCCAGACAATTTTTACCATTTATTTCTTCATTTATAGTGGCCGTTTTTTCAGGACGTTACTGTATTTAAACATACCTAAGAGCATACTGGTATGCGTTCACCTATCATCTGATCTCTTGTGAAAGTGATAACTAGTGTACTCCCTAAAATTAAGCGTACATGTGGCGTCATTTTTTTTTGTGTGTTTAGGCTGTTTGTCTTTGCTGAGACCGCTTCGGTGCGCTCCTCATTCGTGTCATAAATGTAACAGTAAAAGTGATAATTGGTTCTCTCATCTGGAAACTTTCTTGTAAATGGCGTGCGAGGCAAATGTGTGTGCTAGTAAACAAACAGCAAGCAGATGGGAGGACAAGGAGAACAGCGGGAGCGTTTTGCTGATTGATGTAAACTCTAAACTATTGTGCTAGAATGCATTCAAGCAATTTACTTGTGAGAAAAACCTTCCATTTTATGGTCTTACTAGTTTCGTCAGTCACTTTTTGTATTAAACCCTGAACAAACTTTTTTTTTATTCTAGTCAGTCATGCTTGTTCTAGTAAGAGCTTAAGCGTGATGTATGAGCAGGGATGATATGATAAAGTTTTCAGTATTGTGCATTTGAGCTTTTTGTCAGATAGAGTAGATTTGTACTCTGTTTACTTGAGTATTGGAATACATTTGTGTTTGCTAACCAGGGACTTTGAAGATTTGTATTTCATAATTTCAGCCTTATGGTTTTCAGCTAATGCTCACACAGAATACAATAGGAATTTTTTTTCTGTGTGTTGTTAATGCAGCACCACTCAAAACTGTCAACATGAAATGCACAGATTCAGCGCAGTACCACTGACCTCTATACGAAAACGGTGCTTCGACCCTCTCCAAAGTGTGACGTGCATTCTGCAGGCTGTTATGCAGACGCCACTTTGCTGATCGTTCCTTTTTGCCCAGCTGACAATCTACAATCTGGTCTCCGTGGAGCTGGCTTGCCAGCGGCTGCTGAGCAGGGCAGCTGAGCAGGGCTCGGAGGGGGGGTTGTGCTTGCTGGTGGACTGCCTGGACAGGGTGCACTCTTTTGCGAGCAGCACCAGTGCACTGCCCCAGCCACTAGAAGACTTTGTTAGAGAAAGCAGGGAGCACCTCTCAAAGCTCTCGTCCTTTGGGCTGAAGCTTTTCAGGTGAGTTCCCTCCACCTTACAATGCAGTACTGGGCAGTGTCGGTCTTGGCCGAGCGAGCTGATGCGGTGCTTTAAAGCTCAGTACTATATGAGGTGCCTTCCAGAGTCCCTATGCTATCCATACCTTCTTATTACACTGATGCTAAATGAAGAAACACAGTTATGTCTGGCTTGGTACTAGTTTTTGCACGAGATAAATCATAGTGCTTTCCCATAAACTTTTTTTCACCAAGTTTTACACCTGCTTAGTGGCAGAATCCAGGAAACTCAAGACAATCATCTCTCAGGATTTTCTAAAACTTCATTTTTTTATATTTGCTATCTCAAGGCCTTTTCTGTTGTCTCTTGATTTTGATGCTGTCTGCCGTTTTATGTGATTAGGTTTACCGACATATTTTACTCTTGCATAAAGGGATACTGACAGGGTATTTATGCTCGGCAAAATTTTTTATTTGTACATGACATATGAGAACCTGACTACCCAGAACACAATTAGCGGCTCAAAATTTGTTTTCTTTTTTGCCTGAAAACCGCTCCTCAAGAACTGGCCGGTTTGAGTTGTGCTCACTCTCTTCTCCGTGGTCACGTGCCATTCTCTATGGTTTAGACCAGGGGTGGCCAGGCTGACCTGGCCTAAGAGCCGCAAACGCAACCCTGAAACTTCCAAGAGCCGCAGGGGGGGGGGAGCAGGAAAACTTTTGTCCAGTGCAGTAAACTAAACTCGAGCAACTTTCAATCTATCCGAGTCAAAAGCAGTCGGACTGTACGTAAGGTAGCAGTAGTACAAGACTACCAAACTGCAACCTGTCTCTCGATTTAAAATGCGTTCCATTTCTCTTTTTGAGGAAATGCTCGTGGAAGGGGGGTGGAGCCGCGAGCTGCACTTTAACACGCGAAGAGCCGCAGCTTGGCCACCCCTGGTCTAGACATACACACCAAATATAATCAAAGTTGTGGGTCATCAAAAGCTTACACTCAATATTAAAGACAGAAAAAATATGATACCCATTTTTTGCGGCTTTTAAAAAGCTGCAAACACGTTGATCGAAGAAAAAAAAAGTTGCACAGAGAACCGGAAACGTTCTGTGCATTCTCTGTGTTATTCTCAACATGTCGTCTTATTGCGGGACTCGCCTCGAAGGGGACGAACGACGGGCGTGGGACCTCTACTTCAGAACTGTTGTTCGCGGTACCGGATAATCTGTCTAGCATTGAAAGAGAAATATTTTACCGATCAAAACAATTACCGTAATATCCCGAGTCATCGCCCATCCCCGAGCCATCGCCCACCCCATTTTTGGGGCCAATATCGATTTCCGAAAAAACACCAAGTCATCGCCCACCCCTTCAAATACCCCAGCGCGGACTCTGCGATCCGCGAACACTCATCCTACCCGAATGACGCGGCCGCGGTTGTGCAATATTTTAGGCAAAGCCAAAGCGTAAATAAAGCTTTACTGGAACGTCCTACACAGGCTACGTTTACATGGATGCGACTGCAGCGCATCGGATCCAGTTAACGAATCGAATGGGCACATGTAAACAACTCGGATCGGATCGGATCGGAGTCGATCCGATCCGCTGGGACGGGGTGGTTTGAGATGGTCAATCCGAATCGAGACTCTTCATGTACACGCTAGCGGATCGAATCGAGTGCTCGAGCGAGGGATTACGGGAGCTTTGCTTCGCCTGCCGCTAGGCAAACCGGACACCTCGGAAACAATCTGAAGGTCACGACGTTTGCGTTGTGATCCTTCGACACGAGGTGCCGCTGCTGGTCGATTCGAATCCATGTAAACTTGATGGTTGTAGTGGATCCGATTCGCTAACTGGATCCGATGCGCTGCTGTCGCATCCATGTAAACGTAGCCACAGACGTTTGCAGAACGTCCCAACCGTGCATTGATAGCCCG
The DNA here is from genome assembly GCF_016920785.2 of Ixodes scapularis. Taxonomy (NCBI): domain Eukaryota; kingdom Metazoa; phylum Arthropoda; class Arachnida; order Ixodida; family Ixodidae; genus Ixodes; species Ixodes scapularis. The sequence goes on along the minus strand of NW_024609880.1, from coordinate 97,600,091 downwards.
CCGCGCACGGTCGCACGTATGTACGCACCAAACAAGAAAGTTGCGCAAGAGCTTGCAATTGACAAGGCGCCCGACTTGGCCCGACGCCAAAGTATTTGCCAACGCGACCGCCGGCTTTCCCGCTTTTCAAGCATTGCTCTTGGTCGCTTCTTTGGTCCGCTCGCTCCCTCACTCACTCGCTCGTTGCGCCTGGTCGGTTTTTCTATTTTCTTGTAGACTTTTCTTTCTTTTTTTTTACTAACTAGGAGAACATAATGGTGACATTCTTTCACTGAACAAACGTTCGTGCTATATGCAGATCGGCGGTGTTTCTAGCGCGTATGCAAGCAACAGACTTCGCTATAGTAAAATATTCTTTCGTGAGCATTTTTTTCTATAAAACAATGAAACTAAATCGAGTTTTGAGTTTGATGTATCTCTTGTGCATCAGCGCTAGATACGCAAAGAAAAATAGGCGTTTTTTTCGCTTTTTTTCAAGTGTGTGCTCACCCACCGAGACATGGCCCACTCCACTTTTTTAACGAATTTCAGGCAATTGGGGGGTGGGCGATGACTCGGGATATTACGGTAGGATTTATTCCGTACGACACGCCCGACCACCAAGCTGATACGCACAAAGACGTCGCTGAGTCGTCGCCCCTTCTCCTGGCTGAAGACATTGCTCGCCTTATGAACCCGAATCAGTAAGAGCTTAAAAAATGTGCAAACGTCAAGCACGAGGTGCTTGACTTTTGCATTCTTTGTGCAATGTGCAACACGCACGTTTTTCGTCTGCTTCACACATACAGAAAAATGAAGAAAAAAAAATGTGTTCAGGTGTAGCCACGTGACTTTTGCAACTCTTTCCTCCTCTACATTTCTCCTTCTTCCCCAGTCCTTTCAGTTTCGAGCAATTGTGTTTGTTACTTTATTAAAAATATACCTACATGGCACTATAGCAATATATTTATTGCGTAAAGAAAATTACAACATAAGATGCAGTAAGGAAAAGGGTAAAAACAAGCATGAAAAACCATGGCAGCCAGATGATTTTTTGTGCACCTGCAAGCCTGCTATTGTCCATGCTGCTTTGACGCTTGCTGCATAATGAAGTGAGAATTTTCTTATGCAGCTTTCTTACAAGAATCAATGTGTCCCTGAGCAAAGGGGAGGAATCGGTAAGCCCAATCATATATTTTTTTGTCAAGTGTCTTGCTTCATTCAGTTCAGTCTGCTTCCTAACTGGAACAAGTTATGTGACACAGTATGATGAGAACTTTAGCTAATTGGTATGCTACGTCTTTAGAAAGAGATAATAGGTACAGAAACAAGATGGTAGGTAAAAGAATTGCACATGTAGAAAGGTGCTGTGTATGTGTCCTTTGACTTGCATTCATGTCTGTGGCACTGTTGTGTTTCTAAAGTTGAAATTATGAGTTCATAGCCCTCTGCAATGCTATCCAGTACTAAGGCTTGCAGAATCCATTCCATTCAGGTAGAAGCATGAATGATGTACAAGTCAGTACAAACCACTGTCAGTTATAGCTTACATTTTTTTTATTCTAAATGCTCCACCTTGTGCCGTCAAATTTTGTAAGCATTCTTTTTTTTTTCATATGTTGACACACTTTGTAAAGATAGTTTCAGGTTTTCTTATTGCAAACTCAAAATACAAGCAATCTGTTAGCTTGGCAACGAAACAAGAGAACCATTCTGCCGTGTAGGATGTGTCAAGAACGAACGAAGAGGTCCTGTGGCGTCACGTGTCGGCCGTCGTCGAGAACTGCAATGCAGAATCTCTGGACGCCCGGCAGGTGCGGTCTCTCCGTCACTTCGCGAGCTGGATGGCGCTGACAAACCGCACTCCTAACAAGAGGCTGGGCATCCTCCTCGAAGCAGCGGGGCGTCCGCAGTCCGAAACGACGACAGCAACACTGCAGCCGCTGCCGTCGTCGGAGACGAAGGCCGAAGACGAACATAGCGAGAGCGGTGTGGAGAGCTGTCCGATCTGCAACTGTGGCGTGCTGGTGGAGAACCTGGATTCGTGGGAGTGCCTGAATCATCACAAGTGGGGCCGCTGCATGCACTCGCTCCTCGTGTGTGACGAAAGCCCAAATCGAAGGTGCGTTCCGTGCGGGCTGCTGTCTCATCGGACGCCCGTTTGGACGGACGACGACCCCCTCTGCTTGTTTTGCGACACAACGCTCGTGTGATCCTGTCTGTGTGTGAAAGTGATGGGAGGCGGAGGGCACGGTAGAGATTTAGCCCGACCGACTTTTGTGGCGTGCAATGACGCAGTATTATGGATAGTCTTCGCAATGGTGCAGCGTGCACGGGCGTCGAGAGCAGAAAGATTTCGTCGTCAAAGCTGGGTGGCACAGCACGACGAGTTTAGACTCAAACTTTCCTGTTACAAGCGACGCTTCGTTAGGTGTTCTGGTTTCCGTCTGCTAGACATGTTCTGTACAAAGCACAAATGAAGACATGTTCCTGGAACAGTTGGTTCCGTTCATCTTGTACTCAATGTTTTGGGAAGTGTTGGATTAAGGATTGTTAGTATACCACAGCTCAGTACTAGCATGTGGAGTGAAAGTGTGCACTACAGATTGAGGACATTAATGAGTTGAAATCTCACTCCTGCTGGTTTTGACATAGACAGGCATTGTACCAGCATGTATTCATGATAATTGAAACCTCGTGAATCAAGAGAGATCTCCGGTTAGGAGTCATACTACTTTGGCCAAATTGCCTCTCTGTAGCAGAGATGACATGTAGTGACCACGTTTCATGGCACACCCTATTTTATCAACATTCATACAACGAATTTGACTTGCATTCAATTGCTCAAAATTTGGTGGTCTTTCTGTGATTGCCTTTGTTTTAGCAGCACTAGTTTGTCACAAGTGATGTCATTCTAAGATTTTTGTGTAATGTGCATAAGTATGGATCGCACAAACTGATGTCCCGATGGAGGACCCTTGTCTCTTTGACAGATTCAGTGGTAAATTTGTTATAGTGAAATTGGGAATTGTTGCTGCAAAAAAAGCTTACAATGAAATAAGCTTCGTACTGACGGAGTAGAAAGAGCTGAAACACATATCTTTGAATATAAAATATGTTTCCTTTAACAACACCACAAGGTGTTTTTAGGTCACAAGTTTATCATAGTTTATCTGACATTTATGTTACTGAAGTCGAAAGCTTCAAACTTCCTCTAGGATGAAGGTACTGGTAAAGCCAAAAGTTTATTTCAAATGCTTGTCTTCAGTCAAGTCGGTTGGACTCTAATAGTTCTGTGATATAACACATTTACCAGTAGCACAGTCCTTTGTATAAGTTTACACATCCATCTGTTCATTTGTTCATCTATACGCAGTTTCGTACATGCCCCACTTAAGAGTTTAGATTTGGCTTATTTCAAATGCAGACATGAAAAATACATTCCATAATGCTTGCCATCTGTGTCATGGTAATATTTTCCAAGTCATGGCTACTGCTTATCACTGGTGTCCCAGTCACACTCTGCATGCCCTTACTATGTGCCTTCTCGCTCATTTCTTGCAGTGCATGTTTTGAACACATTTTGTGAGTAAAAACCAAAGGGTTAGACTTTACTATGGTGGAACCACCATACTGCTAGCATAGATCTGCAGCCTTCTGCATGTTACTGATGTTCAACTCTGTCACGTGTACTCAGGGGCAGAGGTCGGCATTTTAGGTCGCCCTCACTCACCCTCACAACCACACTCACCTAAGCCCCTCACTCTCCCTCACCCTCACAGCTGCACTCACCGTCAGCCCCTCACTCACCCTCACAGTCGCACTCACCTTCAGCCCTTCACTCACCTTCACTGAACCTCACGGCCCTCACGCCACTCACCGCCCTCACCCACTCATGGCCCTCACGCCACTCACCGCCCTCACTGCCCTCGCACACTCATGGCCCTCACGCCACTCACCGCCCTCACGCACTCACCGCCCTCGCGGCCCTCACACCCCTCACGCACTGATGGCCCTCACGCCACTCAGGCCAGCTTCAGATGGGGCAATTTTGCCCAGAAACTTGACGTCGCAACACCAGCAACACGGGCCACCCACGATCACACGCAGCAACCAATTGCTGCAATTTGCCATCATCATAAAATTTTATTTTTCTTGCACTATTTAGACAGAATTACGCGTTATAAACGTGTTTTTATGCATGTAAATCTCGTTAAGAATACTAATGCACCTTTCTGAAACAGTTTATTTTCAAAAACGATTGATTTCAAACCAGAACCAAGTCTTTCGGTGTCGTCATCTCCGGCATGAGGTATCACGTGAAAATTTTGCATCCCCGATTGGATGCAGCCGCTTCAAGCGTGTTCGAATTGCTCCGAGTTGCTTGCTTATTTCGAACCGGACCCGATCTCAGCAATTCGTGTCGATCTAAGGAAAGCTAGAGAACAACCCGCCATCAACACCGAAATTGCTGAGAAAGATGCTCCGTCTGAAGGGGGCCACGCACTCACCGCCCTTACGCACTCATGGCCCTCACACCCCTCATGCACTCACCGTCCTTACTGCCCTCACGCACTCATGGCCCTACACCCCTCACGCACTCACCGCCCTCACACCCCTCACGCACTCATGGCCCTCACACCACTCACCGTCCTCACGCCCCTCACGCACTCATGGCCCTCATACCCCTCACCGCCCTCACTCACCCTCACACTCATGAATTTTCCTGGTTCAGAAACTCACTCACCCTCACCTCACCTGTGAAGATGAGGGTGAGTGAGGGCCCTCATGAGTGAGGTTTGCCGAGGTATGCTCAGGGGTGATAGTAGTTGCTTCAAAGAAACAGGCAGCTGCCAGAATGCCGCATCGTAAATACAGTCAGACTGGGGCAGCAGGTGGAAGGTTATTAAAGCTTGTTATTTCTCTAAGCTTGGAGCGGAAGGAAGCGACAGTACAGATCGCCACTTTGAGTCTAGTTTATCCTCGTCCCCCTTAAAGGGATACTTCAACGAAATTTGAAATATTCCCGTCGTGTTCAAAAATAAGTTGAATATGATCCACAATATCCGTAAATGACAATCGCACATTTGTATTTTGATCCTGGTGGCTGTATTTTTCGTTATAAACGGCCCACTCTGGCAAGCGCTCGGAGAAGGCCCAGCTTAGAGCACGTGACATCTAACGCAATCGTGACGTAGGTCGTCTCAAGACGAGCAAAGCTACGGCGAGGCTGACGTCGAGAGGATGGCCTAGTCGTTCCAGCCACCGAAGCGGCTGCTTTTGTACGAATTTTGAGTGACGGGTTAATCTTCTATAATCTTCTAGGGGGATAATAGCGACTTCTGCGACACACAAAAGGGATTCTCGGGAAGAGGGGAGTTCCTCCTTCCCTCCTTCTCTCGTCGTGGCCGGAGACGAGACAACCTCCGTCACTAGCTGTCAAGGTTTCTAGACGAGCATTACAAACGAGGCGACAGCGACATCCACCAGGTGCTCTTTGCTAATCGTTTCATTCGTTTTAAAATTCCTTTTCGAGACTTTTTTAACAAGACATTGGTATGTTCCATGTGATACTGCTCTTTTGAACACATATAGACCAAAAAATGAGCGCCGAAATTTCGTTGTAGTATCCCTTTAAGGTAATGTGGACATATCAGTCCTGCAGCCTCACTTGCATGCGGCTGAAGTGATCACAGCAATACTCGTCATCCACCAGCTAAGATTGGTACTGGCTGTTCAGTTCAACACTGACAAAGTGGCACATTGTTTACGTTAGTTTCAACACCAATAAACTGTTTAAGAAATAAGGAGTGGATCTATCCAAATATATTTGGACACTAGGGATGAAAAATGCTTCGAGTTGTTAAAATGGGCTCCTGGGAGACAAAAGATGTTAGGCGTATGTACGATTTGAGTATACAGTGAGTGCTCATGCTTTTTAGTCGAGGAATAGTTTTCCCCCTAGGTACCTCGGACATTTGTGAAAAGCACATGTGTGCATTTTTTGAAGAAAAAAAATTTTTTTTAAAGGATTTTATTTAAAGTTTTTTGGTTAAACATTTGGATATAGTAGTACCGTAAAATACCAAACAAGCGCCCACTCAAAATTTAGAGATAATCGCGAAAAAATGAAGGATGGGCGCTTGTCCGGTCATCAGTTTTACATATAAATGAACTGTGCATATTTTCACAGATTTTAGAAATTTGGATATGGGCGCTTAGTGCGGAATGGGCGGATGCACGGTATTCTATGGTAGTAGTATGTGTTTCCTTGTCAGCAACAAGTGATACAGAATAAATGATTGCCAAGATCTGTAAAGCCTGAGGTTTCCTTTTGTTTGCGATCAGAGTGGTGAAAGTAGATCAATTAAAAATATTTTTCAAAAAGTGCTTTCAGGTTTTGCAACACGCTACTGTTCACAGTTCAAGACAATTTTATCCTTTCTACTTCCAAGAGCTGCCCCTTTCTACCAAGTTTTATTTCCATACGATTGAGTGCGACTTTAAAGGCTCGACCACTTGAATAAAAATTTTTTACTACTAGGGTGTCGGTGCACACACTACCGCTCGGCATTGGTTCATGAAAAGAAAGTTGTGGACTTCGAAATGCATGCTTCTTTTTATGTTGATAGTTTAAATGTATTTGTATTCTAAATTTTTAATAGAGCTCGTTTCAACATGTAATTAAGTAAAACATACCCCGAAATGGTGCAAGTGTATCTCCTGCGAGTCTTGAACGTGAATATTTAAGAGAGATCCGTTTGGTTGGGTGGAATAATTAAAAAAGAAGGACGCCCAACCAAGCCCTGAACAGGGACTCCATGTTTAGAGGCTTACTCAGCCTCCTCATGGGGGATTTCGAGGTATGCAACCTCCAGCTTGGGACAAAAATACCCAAGATTTCTATATGACACAATAGCATTGCACATGACTAAAATTTAGGCATGTGCAAAAAGTGGATTTTGAGTTTAAAGCGAATAGTGAATTTGGCCGAGTATTTGCAAATTGATTAATTAAAAACACGCCGAAGACACTTAAGACTGCTTACGTGTAGAAATGTGAAAGCATTATAGTCCCGCGGTTGAAATGTTTTCGAGTAACGTTTCTACATGTACTAAAGTTGTTTCTGCCGGTATTGTATTCAGTGTGCTGCCGTAGGTATAGATGTGATCACCTTGCAGTCCATCGCACGAAGCGCACAACGAGCATGAAGTCCGACGCACCGGAGGCAACGCGTCACATCTTCCTTTTACATGCGGTGCTTCAGCGAGGACATCACATTCCCCACTGCGCAGGTGCAGTGCTCCCGCCGGCTTCACGGCTTCCACGATGAAGCATCTGCGTTGCTGTTCTTTTTTTTTGTTTTATTTCTGAGGCGCATCTGCTTTGATTTTGAGCGGCGCATGCTTTTCGGGCACAACGCTGACGCCTTTTCCCGTAATGGGACATATAAGGCTTTTGCCTCAATAGTTTCTCTTAGCCTTTCACTTACATACTATGTACCATTCCGCTTTTTTTCCTTCTTTTTTTTAAATGCAAGTAGTTTTTTGTGGGACTATGATAGAAAGGGCCTTAATCTGGGGATCTGACTGTGTACAAGAGAAAAGAACATGTGTTAAGATGATAAATCACGGTAGTAATAAGACATTTGCAATAAAGCAAGACGTTACGACAAGCGAATATGGCTCGCCGATACAAGGTACTACTAACAAAAGACAGAGGCTCTGGAAAGGAGATTTCCTCCTAAACATGCGTCTGCAATATTTGTACCTTTTGAAGTGTTGACCGCAGCGGGCTAGCCCTGTTGAGTGTGCTTCTTGCCAAGCACCGCTGCACTGCGGAGAAGCAGCACCCACGGGGCCCGCGATCGACGCTTGGAAAAATATGAATGTTACAGTTCATCTCGAAGCGAATATCGAATAGCGCGCCAAACATTCGCACAACAGTACAAAAATAATGAAACACAGATGAAGATTTCACTATGTCCCTTTTTTCTGTGGTGCTATGCATTTTTGTGATGGACAGGCTTTGCTGGAAGTATCATAGAACCATAACCATAAAAAGTGCTGCAAATTTTTTGTTTGCGAATTTAGTATTTTGTATTTTTGTTACATGAAGCACAAGTTAATTGTACATATAGAACACAGAAGTATTCCAAATTGTGTCTGGTGCATTGAGACGCAAAAAGGAGTAAGGGGGGGGGGGGGGGGGGGGGGCACGCCAATCAAAGGGGAACAGAAAGAATGCGGGGAATGTGCAATGACAAGGCAGCCAAGCTCATGCCGTCATTGGTTGAGGTCGGGGGGTGGGGGGAGGGGGGGGGGGGAATAAAAACACGTGGAAGCACTTGGCAGGTAAACAAACACACGAGGTGCGCAAAGAGCTGAAAAACTTGCACGCTGTATAGTAGTATGAATTCAGCTGACAAACTTGCACGCTGTATAGTAGCACGAATTCAGGGTAAGGTACTCATTGATGTGCGATTATGTCGGAACTTGTACAAATACAAGTTATGTACAGTCGTGTGCGATATGAGGGTGAACGCCGGGCTGTTGACCGCTCCGTGCTATCAGCGCCATGCCGCGGCTGCCGTGGCAGCCACGTCATGGCGCTAATAGCACGAAGCGGTCGACGGTCCAGCATTCACCTTCATATCGCGATAAGAAAGCGAGGTGTCATGGCAGCCGCGCCATCGCGCTGATAGCACGGAGCGGTCAACGGTCTGGCGTTCACCTTCATATTGCCGGCGGGTGTACAATTACACTTGAAACGTACTTGGAAGTAAAACAGGGTATTGTCCTGAATTCTGACTGTGTTATGAGGGCCAAGTTTGAGAGGCGAAGGCAAAACAAGTATTGTCCCGCATTGAATAATTCAAGAGGGCAGGGGTAAACAAGTACCGTAATATCCCCAGATGCCCAAACCCCCGAAAGGGCGGGGGTTTGTGTCGGGTCACCGCCTTGGGTGCCGCTGACCCTAGTGATGCCACTGGTCATGGTGCTCAGCGAATCTCAGCAAGAGAGATTTCACCGATGGGCAGAGACCGAAAATTTGAAAGTGCAGTTAAAGCTGTCATCAGTGTTTACAACTGGAGCTAACAGAAACCTGTTAATTAATGAAGAATTGAACCGAGCTGCCCTTTAATCCCACGTCTACCCAGTCTTGCACGGTTACTCTAAAAAAGCAATTGATTACAGTTACACTCAGTGAAAAACTATCCAATTAGATTACTCGATCACCAAGGAGAAAAGTAATTGGTTGTTACTTTAAAGGCTTTTAGTTCTCCGATTACTTCAGATTTTCAAAGTGACAGATTTTTCCAATGGCTTGAACACGGGTCTTTCGTACTGCCCAATATTTAATTGGAACCACCGAATTACAGACCGCTTACCTTCTTAATCCACTAATTTTGGTAAGCCATCTTCCTGTCCGAGACTTGGTTCGAGAATTTATTGGTAGGAAACTTGTAGCAACAGGGGGCATCATTAGAAAGGGGATGGAAAATAGTAGTGGTTAAAAGCAATTTTAGTACTTCCAAAAGTAATCAAATTACTCTAGTTATTACTTACTAATAAGAGTAATCAAATGATTACAAAATTACTTCAGAAAGTATTTGGTTACAAGTATAATTTGATTACTAGTAATGAGTACCAAACTAGTCTGCTTCTACCTCCCCAACGTTATGAAACGGCCCAGCCTACAACCCTTCACGGGATCTTTACCCCTTCGTAAAGCGAAGTATTCATTGCTTGGCTTGGCTCGCAGCACAAAAGATAGAAAACTCAAACAATCTGGTCGTTCCACAGTGAAAAACACCCAACTTTATGTACAGATAGGTTCCCGAAAGGCGCTAGCACGCCCAGTCGCGTAACCCCGACCCCGAAATTGAGTTGAGAGGTTGCGGGCAGAAACACACAGTCTTTGCAAGTGACGCCGCTTCCACAACTGCACTGGGCCTCAGGTGTCGGTGCGTGCCAAACCTCCCAGCGACACGCCGTTAATCCGTTTCCTTCGCTCGGCCGCCAACTTCTTCCTCCAGCGTTCCAGCTTGGCCTCCGAACTCTCCATCAGCTGCACGACACGAGGCGATGAATTCAATCTTGCGCTGTCTGCATTTCTGGCCTCACACACTTCCTCCAAGGTAGCATTTCTTATTCATTTACGTCGTACCTACATCACCTTGTGGGCATTATTGTAGTGGGTTATTAGATGCACACCGGCAATCAGGAAAAGAAAACGTTGTTGTTATCAGTGAACACAGTCTCCTCCGGAAAGTTGTTCCACTCTCTGCATGCCTTGACAAAGAATGCATTCGTAAAACAGCCGGTACTAGGGCTACATATGTGAACCTTTTTGGAGTTGCTGACCTCATGAAGGATGTCCCAACCATCTTCTAAATTCAGTTAGTTTTAATATAACTATATCTATGAAACGTGGCCTCAGAAGATCAAATGTCTACATTGGGGTGGCATGTAAATGACAGATTTGACATAAAATTAAACCTAAAGAGATGCCCAGCTATCCTATTTGAGGGACCCTATAAATCTTCTTGCTTTATGCAAATATTCTTTCTTTAATCTCGAATTTAACCTCCTCAGATTAAAAAAAAAACAAGCATGAATAATGAAAGCAGATTGTAAGGACAGTTATGCTTGCATAATTGCGGTGGATTAGTCCCATCGAATGTGCTTCTCACCCAGCACCCTCGTACTGCGGAAAAGTAATGACCGCAAGCATCATGGGTATTGCTTTCCCACAGTACACAGGTGCATGGTGAGAAGCACACTCAACGGGGCTAACCTGAGGCGATGAACAATACAGAATGAATTAAGCGAAAATTCTGTTTCAATTAAGCACCTCATAAATGCATTAAAAACATTGTGGGACAACAAATTTTTTAAAATTTTGTTTGAATTATCCGGAAATATGAAATATCCGAGTTTGAATTATCGGGGTTCCACTGTAGGGGTGTGCAAGAAGGCCTTGGACGGACCTAGCTTCCAGTTTCAGAGCTTAGGAAAAATAATGAAAAACTGCAAGTAGGACAAAGTATTTTGGTTTTAGACAATTGCGATAGGGTTATTCTTACTATACCAAGCATAAGTACTGACTTGCAAAAACTGGAAGTAAAAAAAAAAAAAAAACTTACGACAATGAAATTTAATTATACAAGTCAAATAAATTACCAAAAGTTTTACTTATAGCCTGCTGCAATACTCTTGGATTTGTGAGTGGCTTGGGAAGTACTGGGTGTTTCAGGCTCTTTAAATTGACCGCAAAATTCGGTCTCTTAACCTATCGCGCTACGACTTTGTGCAGCGTTGCCCACAGATGGTCCATTTATTTTTTGTAAAATTTGCAAAGAGCAAACTTTTTTGAGGAAAAAGTAAAGAAAGAAAAAGGCTTAGCTCCTATAGAAACACAGCGAAGCCACCGGTCTTCAAACAATACGGCGCCATTTCGCACCGGAGACAAGAGATGGCGCAAGCGGTTGCGACGCCAACTGCCGCCAACGAACGAGCATACGGCGCCGAAAGCCAGCGTCTTTAGCAGACAATCTTTTGGACTTAAAGCGGCGCGCGTCCCTCAGCGGCGACAGTCACAGAACCAAAAACAAGCGCGGCAACAACAAGGAACTGCAAAGCAGACGGCATCAGTACCCCGAAAAAAAAAAAACAGTCAAAATATCCCGACAAACCATTTTTTAATCAGTTATGCGTCCATTCAGCAGGGCCGTAACCGGGGGGGGGTTAGGGCGTTCTGGGCATTATTGTAGTGGGTTATTAGATGCACACCGGCAATCAGGAAAAGAAAACGTTGTTGTTATCAGTGAACACAGTCTCCTCCGGAAAGTTGTTCCACTCTCTGCATGCCTTGACAAAGAATGCATTCGTAAAACAGCCGGTACTAGGGCTACATATGTGAACCTTTTTGGAGTTGCTGACCTCATGAAGGATGTCCCAACCATCTTCTAAACTCAGTTAGTTTTAATATAACTATATCTATGAAACGTGGCCTCAGAAGATCAAATGTCTACATTGGGGTGGCATGTAAATGACAGATTTGACATAAAATTAAACCTAAAGAGATGCCCAGCTATCCTATTTGAGGGAGCCTATAAATCTTCTTGCTTTATGCAAATATTCTTTCTTTAATCTCGAATTTAACCTCCTCAGATTAAAAAAAAACAAGCATGAATAATGAAAGCAGATTGCAAGGACAATTATGCTTGCATAATTGCGGTGGATTAGTCCCATCGAATGTGCTTCTCACCCAGCACCTTCATACTGCGGCAAAGCAATGACCGCAAGCATCATGGGTATTGCTTTCCCACAGTAAACAGGTGCATGGTGAGAAGCACATTCAACGGGGCTAACCTGAGGCAATGAACAATATAGAATCAATTAAGCGAAAATGCTGTTTGAATTAAGCACCTCATAAATGCATTAAAAACATTGTGGGACAACAAATTTTTTTAAATTTTGTTTGAATTATCCGGAAATATGAAATATCCGAGTTTGAATTATCGGGGTTCCACTGTAGGGGTGTGCAAGAAGGCCTTGGACGGACCTAGCTTCCAGTTTCAGAGCTTAGGAAAAATAATGAAAAACTGCAAGTAGGACAAAGTATTTTGGTTTTAGACAATTGCGATAGGGTTATTCTTACTATACCAAGCATAAGTACTGACTTGCAAAAACTGAAAGTAAAAAAAAAAAAAAAAACTTACGACAATGAAATTTAATTATACAAGTCTAATAAATTACCAAAAGTTTTACTTATAGCCTGCTGCAATACTCTTGGATTTGTGAGTGGCTTGGGAAGTACTGGGTGTTTCAGGCTCTTTAAATCGACCGCAAAATTCGGTCTCTTAACCTATCGCGCTACGACTTTGTGCAGCGTTGCCCACAGATGGTCCATTTATTTTTTGTAAAATTTGCAAAGAGCAAACTTTTTTGAGGAAAAAGTAAAGAAAGAAAAAGGCTTAGCTCCTATAGAAATGCAGCGAAGCCACCGGTCTTCAAACAATACGGCGCCATTTTGCACCGGAGACAATTGATGGCGCAAGCGGTTGCAACGCCAACTGCCGCCAACGAACGAGCATACGGCGCCAAAAGCCAGCGTCTTTAGCAGACAATCTTTTGGACTCAAAGCGGCACGCGTCCCTCAGCGGCGACAGTCACAGAACCAAAAACAAGAGCGGCAACAACAAGGAACTGCAAAGCAGACGGCATCAGTACCCCGAAAAAAAAAACAGTCAAAATATCCCGACAAACCATTTTTTAATCAGTTATGCGTCCATTCAGCAGGGCCGTAACCGGGGGGGGGGGGGGTTAGGGCATTCTGACCCCCCCCCCCCCCCCCCCCCGAAATTTTTTTCTGGGCACGGCCCTGGTCGGTGCACTTGCAGCCAGCCGATTTTAATCTTCACCTCTGCGCACGCGCAGTGGCACCGGTCGGCTACCAGGTACCAAACCGGGACCGGTTCTTCGGTTTGCTATAACTCTCCATTATATGCCACCGATGCACATGATTCATAGGCAAAAATAAGACAATAGACATTTTCAAAATGGCCGCCGTTGTCCCCGAAAACCCCCCCCCTCCCCCTCCCCCGAAATTTATTTCTGGGTACGGCCCTGCCATTCAGTATGTTTTATTAGCAAGGATGATAAAATGATGCATTGGCAACTGATATCAGAAAAGCTTGCGCCGCTTTTGAGTCGAAAAGATAGTCTGCTAAAGACGCCGGCTCTCGGCGCCGTATGCTTGTTCGTTGGCGGCAGTTGGCGTCGCGACCGCTCGCGCCATCTCTTGTCTCCCGCGTGAAACGGCGTTGTATTGTTTGAAAACCGGTGGCTTCGCTGCATTTCCATAGGAGCTAAGCCTTTTTCTTTCTTTACTTTTTCCTCAAGTAAGCTCAATCTTTGCAAATTTTACAAAAAAAAATGCACCATCTGTGGGCAACGCTGCACAAAGTCGTAGCGCGATAGGTTAAGAAACCGAATTTTGCGGTCGATTTAAAGAGCCTGGCCGCTCCTTGAAACACCCAATAGAAGCACAAATCATTGTTTTCAAAGCAGGCAATGCGGTTATAGACGAGAAAATTACTCTCTTTGCCAATGCTAGCAAACATCCAATTTTGGGCATGCCTGCGCTCATTCTCTAGACTGCATTCAAATGTGCAACCGCTCCTTTGGTGTAAACAGTAAACTCTCACTTGAGTGAACGTTGGTTTAACAAATATTTCAGAAAAACAAACTTTAAAAAAATCCCCAGCAGTTTTTCTATGCCTTCTATGCAAAAATGTTTCAGTTAAACGAATTAACAAATTTCAGGATAGTGAATATTTCAGTTCAACGAACTTGATCGGTGGACCCAGGATTATTTTTGCAATCAGTTCAACGAAGTTTTGTGCTGTGCAGTGCTGCCTTAGCCGATGCCCGCTGCCACCAGCTCTGCAGCGGCGGCGTGCCATCGCTGGCATTTACAGCACCGCCGAGGCAAAGCGGCGGTGCGGTAGACGAAAACGAACCATGTGGTGCGTCTGTTTTTTCCTTTGTCATCGGTTCTGTTCGGCCTGTACTTTCAGCTAAGTTAACCAGAGTGCAACCCACTTATAATGATAATGAGAAAACCCGAAATTTCAATCGTTATAACCGATTATCGTTGTATCTGGACTAGAAACTGATCATTTCCAGTCTAGAAACTCATGAAACTGATCATTATAAGTGGTACATCGTTATATGTGGTATCACTGTAAGTGGGTTGCATGGTATTTCCTGGGTCCCTTGAAGTTCACTCAATTGAGAGTTTACTGTACTTCCTTAATTTCAGTGCAGGTCATTTACCAATAAAACGAAAAATGAAAATTTGCCAAAGCATCTCGCGAACCGTAGCCCAGCCTTGAGCTGACTGCCCACTGCGATGCAAGAAAGAGAGAAAGGCAGACGAGCGACCCACATTGTCGTGGACGAGGAGCTCTGGCTTCTCCCGCCAGTTGCACAGGGGCACCACTTCCTTGTTTGCCGCCACCAAGGTCTCCAGGGAGCCAAAGATGGCCGCCGTGTGGTTGTCCACCTCCTTCAGGCTGCCCCCATCCTGCAGAGTGAGAAAGCACATCTGGCGGGGGCCTAGAAGCCAAGCACGAGTGTTGCAGGGTTTCCACAGCCCCACCGAAACCTAACCTAACTCAACCCTAAACCAAACGTAAAGGGACAATGAAGACGATTTTATTTAATTTTTTTAAATGGTGTTTTAATGCTTCTTGGGAACATAGCATGCCGCCCAAATTTTTGTAGACATTTATGACGCGTATTTATGTGCCTACGAAAGAAGTAAAGAAACCGAAACTGAACCATCTCCAGTCTCGTTTCTGGGAGTCTGAAAACGGAGGTGACGTAGGAGTGACGTCAAGTGTGAATAGTCGGTATCGGTAGTATTTAGGAGATCGAGACTCTGGTTACCGCGGTGGGTTATAGCAGCGCGGTCGTTGCGCCGACTCTGTCAACATGGACGAATGCCGCTCTCGCGAGCGAGTTCGAGCTTCCGTTCAGTGACCGAACACCAACGGAACGGGAGTATGTGTGTGGCGGCCTCTGCCATCACCCGACGGAGACCGCCCAGCCGGCAACGAGCGGCCCGCATGCCGAAGGACGGACGCGGGGGAGATGCCGAAGGGAAAGCGGCAGCGATCCCACCGTTCCGGGATCCGGTCCCTCCGCGGACTTCCTCTTTTCATCATCAAAGAACACGAACAGCTACCCACACGTGAAAACTAGCGTCGCCCGAACGAATACTGGTCTTCAGTCGACCGTTAGAACAGCAATCTACAGCTACCATTTTGCAAAATCTTTCGAGTACCGTGTTCTTTTTTAATTTTATATTGTTGGATAGTTGCTCGTTGCCGGTTTCACGTCCAGCGTAGCAAAGAAAAAAACAATGATGCTGCTTTATCTGCGGTTTAGTAATCATTTCCGATCCGATTTATACCTTTGATCATTATTCAAGCGGAAATTAGAACAGTATTCCTAAAAATCGCGAGCCAAAACGTGACCGAAGGCACGTTCCTCGTTTCGACCAATCGCTGACGCGTCTCTTGTGACGTCGCGCTCCTTGGCCCCGCATCGGTCACGTGAGCTCCGCTTCTCGAGGTTTCTCCCGCAACTCTCGGGGCGTCGCCCCAGTCGATCCCGGTATGATTATTACCGCGACTGTTTAATTGATTTGCGCGGCACACAAGCGCCGGTTTCGGCTGAAATTTCGGCAACGTAGCCTGAGACGTGCTTGGAACCCAATTCAATCGCCAAAAAGATCTCCGAAATTGCCTTGATTGTCCCTTTAAACTAACCTAACTCTGGCCTAATGCTAAACTAAACCTAAACTAACTGCTAAACCAAACCTAAATTAACCTAACTCTGCTCTGAACATAAACCAAATCTTAAACCCAACTTAAGCTAACCAATTCTAAACCAAACCTTAAAGGGGTACTCCGACGATTTTTTGAGCTACCTCAACTAACTATATTTTCTGACTTCCCGGCCTTTACCCTTTCCGGTATGCTATTTAGTATCGCGAAATTCATAATAGTTATTGTGAAATGGGCAAATGAAAATGATGCAAAAACCAACATTCAAATATACCCACACTTTTCAGTGCCGTGACGTCAGTGGCGGGCAGGATTGCCAGCCAAGCAAGTGGTCTAAAAAATAGAATATGCCAATCATCTGTGCCGTGCAGGAGTGCGGGTACTGCAGCGAGCTTCTAAAGCGTTCATTTGACACCATGAAACTGCTTCAAATCAATTGGGAACAAATTCTACAGTCCAAAAAGTGAACCCCTGCCCTCCACTGACATTACTTTTTCGTTGTTGCCAGTAGAAAATTTCAGTTTGAAAAACACGGTGAGAACCGAAATCGTAAATTCAATAACTTTGCGAAAAAAAATATTTTAGCCTAATATTTGGGATACTATTTTGGCGATGTCTGTTGGCGAGTTCAGCAATATTTTAAGCAAATCAGGAACCACAAAGAAATCACCGGAGTACCTTTTTAAGCCAAACCTAGTTTTAAAGCAAGCCTATGCTATTCTAGCCTCCACAGAAACTCTGTGGCCCAGGTGAAGCCAAACACCTCGAATCGACGGCTTGTAACCGTCTCTGCATCGCCATTTGTCTACTTTCGGCACTCTGCACGAGTCCAACAACCCACCAACTCACCTTCTTGCCTGCCCTGGACACGAAGACCTGCTGGCTGAAGGACGGAGCGTTGATGTCCTCGATCATCCTAGCCCGCTCCAGCTGCTCCTGCATGGTGGGTGGCGTGGATGTCTGGTTGCTGGCACCTTTGGGCAGCAGCCCCTTCTTGCTCAGCTCCGCATTCGCATTGGCTGCATAGAAGGAAGCGACACAGTCGTTTGTGAGCCAGTGTACCCATTTAGGCAACCTCGGGACTCCAGGGCACCATACTCCATTTATTCTTATATAGAGCCACAAGTTGCCAGCTGAAATCCCTTCAGATTCCTAGCGAAGAACTGCATTCGGGCATATCTGGGTCGCAAGCCACTCTATACTCTACCTCACTACTTGTGCACAGTGTAACCAAAAGTACAGAGGCGAGAGCATAACATTAACAGTTGGAATTTCCCTTTTATCCAGACTTTCTTTTGTGCAGCCCAATCACTGCTTTCGTGCTCATCAGGGATTAGCTTGTCACCCAAAATTCCCACAAAAAGGACTGTTCTTTCTCTCTCCCACCCATGGCTTTCACAGTCGTGTGCAGAACTGCTGAAATAAAGTAGAGAGGCACAACGTTGCTGGGGGTCAGACCATGGGTTCAACTTCCAGCAAGAGAGATTGATGAATGGAGTATGCAGAGAAAGGTGGGCAGCAGACTACATAAAGCCAGCATATATAAAGTAACAAATGATGCTACTTCCACGAGGTTAGTTTGTTATTGTGAATTCCAAAATGCAATTAAGTAGGCTGCAAGGGAGCGCTGTAGCAGAGTGATGGTGGAGTGAGCATGGCAAGTCAGATGTTTGTGCATGCGGCACAGTGACATAAGGCAAATCAAATGTTTGCGCATGTGGCACCACGTCACAGGTCGGCAGCAAGGGACGGTATGTTCTGGTCTGACCAATAACCGTCAGTAGACAGCTTTCAGGTATGACAACGCAATACCAGCTGTCTGACACTTGCTGCTTGGCACATTTTGGACCCACATTTTGAACGTGGGCTTGCACGCCCCATAGCAACGTCCGACCAGCTGCGTGCAATTTTTATCAGTTATGTGTTCAGAATAAGTTTCGACAGGTAAATAACCGATTCACATTATGTTTGCTTAATTTTTCTTACTGATAGCTGCCACTCAAAAACCTTGCATAATGTGGGCTCCTCATTATGCTGTCGACTGGCCCAAAATTAATATTACTTCTATTTTAATTTTAAAGGCAATTGCACACTGTCGGGAAAAAGATCACATCCACGTTTTAGAATACTGCACAACCAATACTGGATAAACTTATAATGCTCTACAGAAGGCCCCATAAGTTTTTATTCCAGCTTACATTTAAAAAAAAAAAAAAAAGTTAACTCTTGTTTAGAGTTCAGTTCAGTGCATTATCATTTTTCCACTCAAGAAGAATATTAGACTAAACTAGTAATATCTGTTCTGCAATGCTACTGAAATGCTGCAAACCCCTACGTTTTGAAAAACACCTTCATTTTAGAATCTTACTTCAGTCTTTAAACAAGGTGACCATCCCCTATTCACTCTTTGCTAGCCCTGCAAGGACAATAACTCAATGTTTTGTTAATCTGTGGTATACAGCTGAGTATTTACAAATCTGCAGCATATTCTGATGAAGGCTGGAGCTCAACTGGGGAGGCATTCTGCAACAAGTGCCTACAGCATAAAGCACCCGCAGACTGATCCTAGCTTCTTACATCTCAAAAATGTTTCTGTAATAATGTCACCAAGAAAATTTTATACATGGACAGTGAACATCTAAAATAATAGCCGAGAGAATAGCAGCTTTTTTTTTTTGAGACTGCCTTCTCTGTAACCAAACAGCGATGTCTTCCTGCTTCTTTTCAACAAGGCCCAAAGCATCGGTCTCATAGATATTGTTGACAATAAGGATGCCCCACATTCAGTAACCCTGAGTGCAGGTTGTATCTCACGAGCTCCAAATTGACTGCATCAAAGCTCTTTATTCCACTGGCTCGCAAAACTAGTATTACTCATAATATATTATTTGCCAACAGGTGAGAGGGTGAGAAGACTTTTGGTGTTGCCCGGCTGTGATAAAAAGAGCGCTTCCTGAAGAACATAAAAATTATCTATCTACGTTGCAAGCATTTATCTTAATAAAGAGACAATCTCTGGAGGAGTCACCACAGAACAATTCAATCAAGATTCTTATGAAAATCTCTGGAGAAGTTACCACAGAACAATTCATTCAAGATTCTTATGAAAATCTCTGGAGAAGTCACCACAGAACAATTCATTCAAGATTCTTATGAAAATGTTGCTAAAAGAGTATATGAGAGCAATTCATTGTCATGTTTGCTCATGGCAAACTCAATTACCCCCAGCACAATGTAGGCAGGTTAAGACAATCCAACTTACATTTTCTTCCTCTCTGAGCATTTTCGTTTGTTCCTAGAAAAACAGGACTAAACTGTGAATTGCTTATTACTGCCCAAACAAAAGACACAACTGAAACATAAGTCATAAAGCTGTCTATGGCAGCTACCTGTGGACACAGGGGAGTACCATTCTTGAGTCAGTGTATAACACAAATATCGCACGGTTTTCAACTATAGCTGTTTAGCAGCATGTATACAAAATTCTCTCTCCCACGACTCATTTAATGTCTACGTAGTGTGAGTCAAGGATGTAGTGCGTACCTGCCGCTTTCATGACCTGCTGAATCTTCAGCTTCAGCCTGTCGGCATCGTTCTGTCACACACGACACCTGGTTAGCAACTGCCCCTCCGAGAGCACTGGGAAAGTTGAAACGGGCGCCCCTGAAACCACTCACCACATTCCTCAGGTCAGGGCTGTCCCTCCTCGCTCTCCTACAAGGGACGGCGATCCATTAGAAGCAGCTCACTCCACTCATCGAGACACACTCAAAGGGAAAGGAACTGGGCAACCAGATATTCGAAACATCGAAACAGTGGCAATCTCTGACGTATGTACAAATGAGTCAGTCAAATGCAGGTGTTCCTCAATAATATGGACACACCACTGCCTCACAAAAAATGCTGGTAAACGCTTCAAGTCGCCGACAAGACAGGATCGGCAGGACTGTTTCTACCCTGTCGAAAGATAAAAGGTAAAGCAGCACTGATGCACCGTGCTTCAACATTGCCTACAACATTATTTCGAATACGTCACAAAAGCCGTCCGAGAATTACTGTCACGTGAACCTACTTGTTTTCTTCCGTTTTTGTAGGCTGAATCCTGCACCCCTAGTGACACAAGTAATGACAAGGGCCCAGATGTTTAGGCATTTGCCTATAAATGCCTAAATGCAGCCTTTTACAGTTTGCCTACGTTTTCTTAGATTTTGTTCAAAAAAGTGCCTTTTTATTTGCACTTTCATACAGACTGCATTCATTTTTAGGCTAGTATTTGCTTCAATGGCTATCCACCAGCTTTGAATTATTTTGTCTTCATTTATTCTCCAGAGAAAAAAGGCCTTCGGCACCTGCTGTTTCTGTTGCTGGCCCCTCGTTCGTCTGACGTTAGGATGAGAGGAACACGGTGGCGCTATTTTGCTTCGACATGTGCAGAGCTCTGGATGCGCGGGATAGACAATGCTTTGGCGGCAGAACTAAAAGCGTTGAACGTGCAATTCTGACAAGCATTAGGAAGCTGACCCCCTCCTTTCTCCCGTTAAAATCGCAGCGGCGTCCACAGAAGACGACAGCCCTTGTCCTTCCAGAACCGGCACTTGCGGCTCGGGTGTATTGTGCACACCGCCACCATGTCTTGGTTCAATGGGAGAGGGGGGCTTAGGTTAACGCGGGCTAACACGGGGCAGCGTTGCTCGCTAAACGCTTATCGAGCTTTTAGGGGCGAAGCTCCTTAGGGTCTAGCCTTGTCCGTCCGGCGCCCGTGCTCACATCAATCGCCATCCCTTCTGTCTTCTTAAAAAAAAAAAAAAATTATTTGCGCAGTCGACAGGATTTGAACCTGTGCGGGGAGACCCCAATAGATTTCTGGTCCATCGCCCTAACCACTCGGCCACAACTGCGGGACGAGTCGGGGGCTCTGAGATGTGGTAGTAACCCAAGAGGTGGGACGTCATGGATGAAACGTTGCATGTAGTCGCTTAACGTGTATACAGGAGAGGGCGCTGCTGTTAAATGCGTATATAATCGCGTTAAACTTTGCATGCATTGACTCAACGTTCATAGACGAGAGGGCGCTGCGGACAAATGCTTAAATTCGTATATAACCACGTTCCATACCACACATTCTCTTTCTGACATGGACCGTTGACTTAAGCAGTGGAGATGCATTCCCACGGCTTCTAGCGGATCCAAGCTGATCCACTAGAAGAACCACTGGCTCTGCATTTCACCGACCATAAAGCAGTAATAATGAAGCCGAAACGCAACCCGGAACTCAGCACTACCTATGAGCAATAAAAAAAAATCAGCACCATCAGCACTACCTATGAACAAAATCAGTATCATAAGCACCACCAGAGCTTCGCCCCAATCAACATCATTCACCACGTGGAGGTGCGGTCATTAGTTTCGCCGCAGAAAGCTTTTTTTTCCCGTGCACTAAAAGAGAAGTGCGCCGCATGTACATTTCGTAGACCAACGAAACTGCCACTGTGGCATCAGCTGTTGCCAAGGGCTAATGGGATATGCTTGGGTAATATGCAGAGCACTTGGAGCAGCCTCTCCTCCTCCTCCTTCGTCTTCTCCTGCATGCCTTTCTCTCTTTTCTTCTCATTCACCTGGAAGAGGCGTAACCACAAAGCCAGACGAACCTTTCCCCTTCTTTGCCTGGCGACAGTAGGCATCGTCGTACGCTTACAGTTGGCTCACTTGTTTTCTAACATGCCGAAAGAAAACGGCTTGCAAGCAAATCGGTGTAGGAGATGGATCGCAGAGTTTGGAGATGTATTCACGACGGACGGCAGTGTTCTTCTTCACAAAGTATGTGAAACGTCGGTTTCTAGGAGAAACGATGCCGCGTTGCTCGGCACGTCGCAAGTACAAGACAGAAGATGGGAACATTGCAAGTTCTGGCGGAAGCATTTGGCGAAAGCACCGATGGAAAGGTATTCCAGTTTTCCAAGGACCTCAGCCAGGCATTTTTGTCCGCAGAAATACCACTATGGAAGCTAACACACAATGGTCTCCGTACATTCTCAAGGTACACTGTACACTCAAAGTACAGCTCTCCGGAAAAGAGTGTGAAGGAGTGCCATGAAGAGACTTTCACCTAATTCGAGCGAGAAATCGGGTATAACTACCGTATTTACATGAATGTAGGTCAACCCATTTTTCAATTTTTGAACATCTGAAGTGGGGGGGTCAACTTTCACGATTCACGGTTGCATGTCGTTTGAGTGAGTGTCAAGATCATGCTGGAATGATAACTATGCTTTTTTCTATTGAAATGCGTGATCCAGGCAGTTTACGTTTTCGGTGCTCGTTTATGGCCATTCTTCATCCAGAGGCAACAAACAACTGCATTGCTGGACGCAAGTTCGACCCCCGTCGGAGCGGGTGATGCTCCAGTGGAGTCTGTAATGGCGCGGGACTTTGAACTGTGACGGCAAACAAAGAGGCTTCCGCACGCCAAAGTCAGAATAGGTGCGGATGCCCTCTGGAGTTAGAGGTCAGGCCTGCAACGTACGCCGCAAAAGTGTGCAATCGAACCCTACTTGTCACGTGCAACGCGATCGCCAAGCAAGCGCGGAAGATGCGGCTGATGCTGTCACTTGCGAAGTGCGGGATTTTGTATGACGACGCCGCTGACGTGCTTCAAGAACGTAGCATTGGTGGCGACGGGCCTGACATCACCAGTGTGGACGAGTCATAGTCTAGTCGCGGACAGAGTGGGATTGACAGGGAGCAGCTTCAGTTGTCCCGCCTCCAGCGTGAACTTCCTGGTTTCGATAAAACCTGGACATCTCACACACCTTGTGCATGCATGCGCAGCCAAAGCATGCCAGAAGGCATAGATCACGTGTTGGAGGCTGGGCTTTCGGAACAGATACTTTGTCGTTCTCACGTATTTACAGTAAAATGCACATCTAAAGAGTTTTTTTTTTTTTTTTTTTTGCTGATGTGCAATGTGGGGGGGAGGGGGGGGGGTCGATTTATAATTGTGTAAATACATCTGGGCGTCAGTCGACAAAACCACGGATACCGGCGGCCGGTAGATGGTCAACTTCATCGTTGGAACAATGAAAGCTGAAGAAGCCGGAACTCCAATCTTACTGAACACGGACGTTCTTGAGAAGGTAAACCACTCGACTGTTGCGCGGTTTTTTACCGCCTCTCTGAAGCTTTCGTGGCCCAGAAATTTTTGGCATGAGAAGGTTCTGCTGTTTGTCACGAATGGGGCGTCCTATGTGTGCAAAGCTGGTAAAGGACTTGAAGTTCTTTTCCACAAGATGGTTCACTCAACGTGTTTTGTGCACGCCCTGCATTGCATTGCCGAAGGAATCAGTGTGGCCTTTCCTCAAGTGGATTTGTTGGAGTCTAATATAAGGAAAGTATATTTGAATGCTCCATCGAGAATTGCTGCTTTTCAAGATGCTGTACCTGATGTTCCTTTGCCGCCCCAGCCCGTGTTGACTCGGTGGGGTGCATGGATAATTGCAGTGACATACTATTGTCGGCACTTCAACTTACTGAAATCTCTGCTTGAGCAAATCCCAGACGACGCTGTGTCTGTCACCGTAGCCAAAAGGATGTTCCATAAGGCGGACATAGAAAGAAATCTTGCATACATCAATGCAAATTTCGGCACGTTGACGCATAGCGTGACGAAATTGGAGACAACGAGAATTTACCTAAATGAATCCCTGAAGAATGTCCAGCATGTCCGAGAGTCCGAGAGTAATCCACAACTGGCAGGCAAGGGCATGACTGCTAGCAGAAGATGGAGGAACTGATATACAAGAATCGAGGACCTGCAACTCTGCTGAATAGAGACGGGAAAGTCTTGCTGATGAGGAGCTCAGCCCACTTGAACTTTCATGCTTTTAGTTCGCACCCCTGACATCTTGTGACGATGAAAGAAGTTTTTCAAAACACAAAGCCATTCTCACGAAGAACAGGAGGAGCTTTAAGCTTGAGAGCCTGAAAATGTGGTTCACTGCAGCATGCTTTCACGACAGTGAATAGTTCCATATCCGAACATTGACGTTGGATGGGCACAAGCAGGTTTTTCCTTACTATTGCAGCGACATGTTTTGTAAAAACCCTGTTTGGCTTGTCTGCAGTGTTCTTTTATTTTTAAATGAGTTAAAGCCCTTTCCTGTGGTATTATGAAGCACCTAAATAAGGAAATAAAAGAGAGTGGCTATATGTAAAGCTTTTATGTTGCACTAGAATCAATAGAGCCTATAAATGCCTGCCTATTTTGAACTCTCTTACTGCCTAAGCATCCGGGCCCCAGTAATGACGCAACTTATGTTCCCAAAAAACTTTACCAGGTTAAACTTCGAAGAGGTTTCCAAACTGGGGACATCAAAGGAATGCGGCAACACAGACCTATGTCAAATTGTATGAAGTAACACACAATTGTTTAGTATGTATGTTGACAATGGCTGCCAGTTCAGGAAACAAAAACATGTAGAAAGTTGATACACTCCAATCCTGAAGCCACTCTAGGGACATGTAGAGTCAAGGACCATAAAGGCAGCTGGGTCAAACCTTGGGGACGATGAGGTAGACCTCCTGCTAGATCTCCTAGGAGAATCGCTGGCCGAGCGGGAATGCCTTCGAGAACTGGATCCGCTCCGGGATCTGCCTGAACGGTGCTTGGGAGACCTGAAAGTGTGTGCAAAAAGGGAGGTGAAAGAAAGGCCACAATCCAAGGCATTAAAGAAGAGAAAAGTGCACAGACTAATACAGTATAACCTTGCTACGAGAGATCTGGTTGCAGCAGACATTCGGTTATAACTAGGATTTTGTGTCTTCTGAGTTTTTTTTCTCGACAAATTCGGAGGGTGTTTTTTCTAGTTTATTTTTTGCCGAAAATTCAGAGTGTATCGGAGTTATTTTTTTCTTCGATTTCCAATTCTCCAAAACTCAGAGCTTAATTTTGCAGTGTTTTTGTTAAAATATCCGGGTGTAAACATGTGCTAAATTGAAGAGGATGCGCTAGTATCAATTAATATTTCTTCAGCTGAACCTGGCGTTGGCGCCATTCCCATTAACAATACTCATTTGTTCCATGGCATACAGTATTTTACTTCAAGTACACTGCACCCAGTGTACTTACTACTTGAAGTACATAACCCCTCATTTACTTTGTACTTCAAGTACTTTTTAGATGTACTTTACCCAACACTGTCTATACCACTGAGCCAACTTCACTTATTACAAATTTTGTTATAACATACGTTCAGATATATACATTCAGAATGGACTATATTAGAAAGTGTGAAAGTAGTTCAACATTCTATTATAGCAGACTCTGACAGCAGTCATTATTTCGGACATTACTTGGCTTTGGTTTGGTAGTGGGGGCATCCATTTTGAAAACTGCTCGATGCCCCGCGAGCCTTGTATGACCAAAACAGTGCAGTGACGACGACCGTCTGTACGGCTCAATAAAAAAAACCACCACCTTTCAAAAATCGGAAGTTTCAACAAACCAGTTCTTCTCTAATATCCACTCACATTTCGCCAGTCTCACCGGTTGGAACAGACTCCGGTCATAATCCACGTCAAAGTCTGTAGCAAGAGTATCCGTGTTCTGCACACTCCTCTTACAACAGATCAAAATCTTTGTCGCTATCAAGGGCCGTTACGAGTTTGTACCATACATATACGGTTTGGAAATGTGCCACACTATGGCATCTTACCAGAACATAGATCCCAACTGGGTAATCTCCTAGTACCCCTGCAAGGTGCCGAAAGGGCAATGTGCACCCACACATTGTGAACGCTTTACTGAGCTAAAAGGTCATGCCCACAGCCACCACGTAAGCGACGCCCAGAGTATCGACGCTCCGTTCCCCAACCGTCCTGCGGACGTTTCCATTTTGTTGCCTGGTACAAAGAGGGAGCAGCTAGCGACAGATTCGAAAATGCAACTTCCTGAGCCTTAGACACGGTGTCGGAAAGCTCGGGCGATGTCGTATTGCCTCTTGGCAGACCCTTTCCACGTTTCTGGAGAACGGAAAAGTTTGCTGCGATTTCAAGTAAGGCTTCGGATAAACGACAAGACTGGCTTTAAGCAACAAGATAGCTGAAGTGTCGTCACACCGAAGCGTAGCTTGTTTAGTGGCTCCGGTCGTGCCCTCAGCAACACCGCGCTACGCTGTCTGGGACGTGGCTCCGACCGGCGTGACCAGCGTTCCGTCCGACCCCCACGTCGAAAGGGGTCCCGAAGAGGCAATAAAAAGCACTTCTTAAGAGCTGTAAATGCGAAAGCATAAATGTCGATCTTCGCACCGCAGCCGCTTCTGATCCTCTCGGCACCTCAGCCATTTCTGCTCCTCTCGGCGGGGGCCGCAGCGCCACAGAGTGTGGGGTGGCGTTTCTTGTAACTATGCCGTGCACGAGTCAATGGGAGGTTATCCATCAATTCGCTGCTACAGACTACAGGCTTCACTCCATAGGACAGAGGAATTTAGGTGCCGTTTGGTGCGGCTTCAAAAGCTGATAATGCTTGTTCGCTCCATGGGACAATGAATGATTTTGCATTAAAAGATGTCACAAAAACCGCAGCGTCGTGCTGTTGGACGTCGCAATCCTAGTGGGTGGTTGTAGAAATGCCGGCGAAAAGCACGAGCGAACACGAGTGTCCCTGTCGTCGCGGCATCCCAACTCCTGGCTGCCGAAGCTTCTGCAGACTGTCGAACCGGAGAATATGACGTCATCGGGCAGAGATCGAGGGACAACGCATTTTGGGACGCGGTAAACACGATGTTTCACCGCGCTCATTTAGAGTCCCAAATGAGGGCGGCTTATTTAGCGGCAGTGAGCTCAAGGAGAGCTTGCCTCACCTGGATCGAGAGCGTCTCCTCGAACTAGGAGTGCGTGAGCGCGACCTCCTGTGGCGGGAGGTGGAGCGGGAACGCCGCTTGCGCGATGTCGTCTTGCTGGAGTAGCGGGACGACGAACTGGACCTCGAGCGGCGACGTCTCGACTTCTCCTGGTGCGAGCCGCGAGCATTCTTCTTTCGGTGGCGGTGACGACTGGACGACTGCTCGTCTCCTGATGAAGAGCTGCGAAAAAACATCCATAAGCTTTATGACGAGAGCAGGGAAAAAGATCTAACTTGTGTTAAAGTATGACTATTCATCAGCTAGCCTGCACCATTACCTTGATTTCACTTGTCTCAAAGATCGGGATCAAAAACGCAATGTTTCACGGCTGACACTTTTCGTCGAGAGACCGGGAACAGCGAAGTAAAGCACTCTGCGGCGCTGAGATTTCTTTGCTTGACAAGTTCCAGCCATTTCCGCGAGTGGGATAGAACGAGCGAGGTGGTAAAAGGTTAAAAACGTTTGTATGCAGGTTTTCAAGCGCGGTGTTCACGAAGACCATGTCCATGTTCTTTGACGCTAACCTGGTCTTCGGTCATGCTTTCGCGATTCTCAGCTTTTGGTAGTACGTTTGCCGCAGGAAAAAATAAATCCGATTTTCGCGTCCAGTTTTTAAAGGGGCTCGAGTTGTAACAGCCTCTTGTGCAGTGCCAAGTTGTCAAATCAACACGATCATTTGTTGCGGTAACTCCGAGATACAAAACATGTACATAGTAGCGATAACCACAAATATCGGCATATGAAGCTTAAGAAGGCGCAATGAAGGATAAATACGGCTTGTGAAGAAAGCAGGCGAAGAGGTTTACACCGGTTCGTTTACCTGGATCTGTGCGTTCGCTTCTTTTTCTTGCGGCGCGAGGTGCTTCCGCTGTCCGAATCACTGTCTCTGTACGGCATGATGTGATGGCGAGTCTATAGATGCAAGTTTTAATTACATATCTTTTGTTTCTACGGTGTTACCTATTTTCGGGTACCGCAAAAACTAGATTTTACAAATGCCGGCGAAAATTCGCGACGCCACAACACGCCATCTTGAGTGAAAGAGTACATAGTTGCTCTCGAGCAGTGTTGCCAGATGGTCCCAACAAAAAACCGCCAAACGGCTGGGAGGTATAGCCCAAATATAGCCAAAGCCATAAAATAAATATAGCCCAAAATAGCCAAGACTAAAAACAACGATTTTTAAGCCTTTTATTGACAATTTTTCATACGCATAAAAAACAACACGTTAAATTCCCTTTTTCAACCCTCAGATGCGCCACTTTTTGTGTACACATCGCGACACTGTTAGCGCGAACACGACATCGGCGGATTTTCGCATTTTACTTCTAAATAGTAGTAGCAAGTACGAAATTTTATCGCTTACATTATAGAACTAAATGAGCTCTTTCCGTAGCAATAATAGCTTGGATGGCATCCCTTGGTTTCAAAAAGAAAAATTGGAAAAACCGGCGATCGCTTGTTCGCGCTAACAGTGTCGCGCTCTGTACATTAGGTCCCCTGATATATATATAAAGAAAAGCGTCAGAAGGATGAAAATTTGTGAAACAATTACCCATCCTTCGTAGGTTTTCAGAAATAGAAAACATACATGAGCTGTATTGTGAAGCCCGGGAGATATAATCATACAGTAAAAGAACAGAATGTAGAAGCAGAACAGTCAGAACTGGGAGTTTTAAACTAGCACCCCCTATATCTAAGGTTCTTACAAATAACCCACCCGTCTATTTTTCTTTGTGTAGAATATGAGCGTCCCCCGTTCCGGTTCAAGCTATTTTTTGATTATGTTTCTTTTATTAAAGTTGGCGATGCCTAAGAACTTTCGCAATAGGCACCAAAGCTGCGTTTGGAGAGTCCAGTCTACGTCCGGGTAGAAGACGCGCTACCGGACCTGTAAAAACAGTGCAATTTGTTTGTTTGATTTGCTTCACTGCGCTGTGGGGAGACCGCTTGAACTCTGCTAGCACTGCTTCTCTGCGCATTGTGAAAACCCCGAAGTTTGTAGAAGTTTGAAGCCATTCTCCTTCCTCTCTTTCCTCTCGACTAGCCAAAAGAGAAACAATTTTTTTTTCGAAACTGACTAGAAGTTCGAAAATTAACTAGACGAACCTTAAAGTTCGACGTCGAACCTGAGGTTCGACAAGAGTTCGCCGCACCCTTAGAAATAGCCCAAAAATAGCCACATAGCCAAAGGCGAAATTTCGACGCCAACTAGAAAAAAATGTAGCCCAATTTGGCTATATATAGCCCAATCTGGCAACACTGCTCTCGAGGCTTCGACTCTGCAAGAAATTCGCTAAACGCAGTGGTGAGTGGGTGAATGCTAAGAAACTAAATTAAATGCGTGAACAGTACATAACTACTTTTGGAACAACTAAAATTATTCTGAGGTAACCGGAGTTAGCTATGCTTGGCCATTATAATTTATTAAAATGTACCTCCATACAAATATGGTTTCGTTCAGTTTCGTTTTCGTTTTCAATAATTTTGCGACGAGTCACTCATTACTGTTTTACCTTCTTGTCACATCAATGAATGATATGATAACATTTGTACTTACACAAAACTATTCAAAAAGTTTTTTTTTTAATGGTTAATTAGTGCTTCGATGACAACGCTGTAGTTCTCGGAAGACAATTTGAAGCAAACGGCAGATCTCTCCACAGTCAATGCTTTGCTCCGGCCCACCACATGCAACTTCAACGCTTTAGGAAGCGAACACGAACTAAAAATTAAAATAAAAAACTGCTACATCCGTTACAATGAATGCCTCAAAATTAAACAAACAAGGTTTGAAATAGGGGTGTCGCGAACTTTTGTCGAACCAGATTTTTTGGTCGAACTTTCGGGGTTCCCCTTCGAACTTTTCACCAGATTCGACCGGTTCGACTTTGTGGACAGTGTGGCCAGACCTTGATACAAACATGTCTAGGTTTGGAGAATTTTTTTTTTTTTTTTATGGGAAGGGTTATTTTATTTTATTTTATTTCTGCAATTAAAAGAAACTAATTCTATTCACTGAAGAAGTTAATAACTTAAATTTTAGTACTGTATTGACTGAAATAGCCGATCAACGCTGCACCTAATTCATCTCTTAGCCATTACCATCCAATCCGAAGCCAACTGGCCAGCCTGTCGCGCATGCGCACACGAGTCGAACCTCAATACAAGGTTCGACGAACTTTCCACTAAAAGTTCGAAAAAGTCGAACCTGGTCGAACTCGACCCGCGGCCGGTTCGCGACACCCCTAGTTTGAAAGCGATCCTCATCTTAATAACCCACTGCGCACTTAATTTACTACATTGGCGTGACTATCAAAATAATCTGCGCTTAAGTGTAACAAAGCTTTCTGGTGGTATTGTAATTATTATAATAATTTATATTTGCACAGATTCATGTACTCACTCAGCAGCGGGCGAGGCTAGATAGGAAGGCGAGGACCCAATATGGCGGCGTGTGCGAACTACAGGGGACTAGAGTCACTAAATAAAAACGCAAGGTATAAATGATTACTTTTATATAGTCACCAGTTTTGTTCCGATAGGTTAAGTATTTGTTTAACAAGAAAAATGGTAAATTCCGCCATCTTGGACGCTGCTGCTTGTCTGGCAACCCTGCTTTCTCCTCTCGACGTTTGCGATTCCCGGAGCAAGAAGAAAGCGAGAAAGGCTACGCCAAGGCGTTCGTTGTTTGCAATGGGAGGCGAGAGGAGGAAATGCGCATGGGGCGACAGAGTTGCAACAGAGCGGGCGTCTGCTCTCGTGCGGGCAACATTGGCGAATATCCTTTCCCAATCTTCTCCCTCAAGCGCCGCTGTTAAAGGGATACTACAACGAAATTTCGGCGCTCATTTTTTGGTCTATACGTGTTCAAAAAAGCAGTATCACATGGAACATACCAATATCTCGTTAAAAAAGTCTCGAAAAGGAATTTTAAAACGAATTAAACGATTAGCAAAGAGCACCTCGTGGATGTCGCTAACGCCTCGTTTGTAATGCTCGTTTAGGAACCTTGACTGCTAGTGACGGAGGTTGTCTCGTCTCCGGCCACGACGAGAGAAGGGGGGAAGGAGGAACTCCCCTCTTCCCGGGAATCCCTATTGTGTGTCGCAGAAGTCGCTATTGTCTTCCTAGAAGATTATAGAAGATTAGCCCGTCCCTCAAAATTCGTACAAAAGCAGCCGCTTCGGCGGCTGGAACGACTAGGCCATCCTCTCGACGTCAGCCTCGCCGTAGCTTTGCTCGTCTTGAGACGACCTACGTCACGATTGCGTTGGATGTCACGTGCTCTAAGCTGGGCCTTCTCCGAGCGATTGCCAGAGTGGGCCGTTTATAACGAAAAATACAGCCACCAGGATCAAAATACAAACGCGCGATTGTCATTTACGGATATTGTGGATGATATTCAACCTATTTTTGAACACGACGGGAATATTTCGAATTTCGTTGAAGTATCCCTTTAAATTGCAAACGCCCTCCAGGATTTGAGTAGTGCCCACTTCACTTGAGCCTACCTACACAGCACTCTGGACAGCTACCGCCATCTATGAGCGACGGCGGCAACCAGAGTGTTGTGTCGACCACGGGTGTCGACATTTGTTTGGTACCGAACGCGATTCTAGGGAAACTAGCCCTTAACAGCCCCGCTGTAAAAAAAAAAAAAAAAAAAAAAAAAAAAACAATTAGAGAGGCTGTGAATATCCAGGCTTGTTTTAAAACATTTAAAAGTTTTTTTTATACGAAAAGCAATTTTGAGGCGTTGTTATTGATTAGAAAGATCACTCACAAAAACTTCTTAGAGGATTCTTTAATAAATAAACCGATTTCAATCGGCATAGATGCGACTAACATAGCCACTCCGTGCTTCGACATAGCGCGTCGTCGGCTCGCATCCTACCAGCTCCGTCACAGGAGGGCGCCCGAGGTGGCGCCACCAAAACGTCTCGTAACCAATAGAAAAAACAAACAAACAAACAAACAAACCAGGCTTCGCCGCTTCGAGAAGGGGAAAACATGACCACCTGCGGACAC
Source organism: Ixodes scapularis (assembly GCF_016920785.2). Classification (NCBI taxonomy): domain Eukaryota; kingdom Metazoa; phylum Arthropoda; class Arachnida; order Ixodida; family Ixodidae; genus Ixodes; species Ixodes scapularis. The sequence goes on along the minus strand of NW_024609880.1, from coordinate 97,567,820 downwards.
GGACGATGGCGAAGGAGTCGGAAGGACAGCTGTGATCACGCAGCGGGCGCCCGAGCCGTGAGCTATCCACAGTCGCGACCCCACGACCGCAGCCCCCACCTCGGCACGCGCCAAGGCGACACAAAGGCAGGCGAAGCTACAAATTTACAAGTATTTTCTCGAGGAGAGCAGGCGGCTGTACTCCCTAAAGAGCTCTTGAGGCTCCTCCATGCCCCGTGGAAGTGGGCGTACGCTCCTTCAGCGGAACATGAAAGGAAGTCCATGTCCCTGATGGGTGCTGGAAGTAGATCAGTCGGGTAAAAACATAAAGCAGATTTGACGTTACATGCTTACACAGCGTGAGGTCGGTCTGTGTGGCGACAAATAGGTTCACGCTGAAGATTAGGCCATTGCTCTACAACTTCATGGTGGTGTATATGGGACCCCGTGCATCAAGCAGTAGCGACTACACGAACGCACGACGCTATGATGGTCCATCCGGGTCAAAACAAAACAAACACAACTTTGACGTCAGATGTCCAAACAGCATGACCTTCGTTGACATTGTTACTTGAAATAAGAAAGTTTGCGAATACAGTTTACAGCTGGTTCGGGGGCGTTCAACAAGCACCGCGATACACAAACTTATGCCGGTCCGGTATGATGCGTGGACATCTAAACGGCCTCGGGCGAATATTTTCCAATCTGACCAGTTGGAATTTCAACTGGGACCAACTGGCTCCAATTGGGAATCAGTACGAACAAACGGGGCGTATCCACGTCAGATCATGAAATGATAATCCGGGTCAGGTTGTTTTATGTTTAAGTAAAAAAGATATGTTAAATCCATGTTCTTGAAATGAGTATTCCGCTAAACGCGAACGTCGTAGCTCATTTTCTTCCGGAGATATAAAATTTCGAAACTCAAGGCGTGGAGAGTGCCAAGGTTTCGCTATCGTAATTTGCACAGCCGTCAATTTCACACCGAAACCCGCACGTGGTAATCATTTTCACTAAGTAGTAAAAATAAAAAAAAATAAAATATTATAAAATTATAAAGTAAGTATTTATTTTATAAAAAGGTTTGCGACATGTAAACAGAATATTAAAAAAATTACAATGAAATATTTCTATGCCAAAATGAAATTACGAAACACGTCAATGAACACGTTTTAGAGACGCATTCACAAATTATTTACCAACAAACTACTTCATATAAAACGACGCAAAATTCATAACAATTATCATTTTTAAATGCATTTCACCAATATATAAGAAAATTATGCTTGTTCATTATTGTAGTTATGTTATTAATGCAAAAACGAGGCTTATTTCTGTAAAGGTTGCAAAATTAAACTTCAATATAAAAAAAAAGCCTCACTCTTTATTTTTTTATCCGAAATTTGGATTTAGCAAAATAAGACCGCAGAAGCGTTGAACGGGACTCTACGAACTCCAAGACTTCACTCATACATCGATATCTCAAACGAATGGCCGTATTTTCGGAAAAGAGGGGCGCGATCAAGCGAGGTCTCTGACGTCACGATCCTCCTGGAACAGTTGAGGATGAGGGGAAGCCGCCTCGTTTCTCTCCTCCTCGCTTCGGTTCACCAGCTCGACGGGACGTAGAGAGGAGGAGAGGGAAAGAGAATCGCGACGTCACATGTCTCGACGGCCTCGTCGGCGTGTTCAATCGCGCATTTCTATTTTAGATATGCGGCCATCCGTTAGAGATACCGCTGTATGAGTGGTGTTTTGAGGTTCTGCAGCGTCCCGCCTATCGCTTCAGCCCTTTTTTGTGAGCTCGAAATTTCGTGTTCAGTATCCCTTTAAACTCTTTTTTCGGTTTGCTATCGGAGCGCATCTCTCAGCCCCGGCGGCACCGCGCCCCGCGGAGAGATAGTACAACCAACCTCTGCTGCGTCGCGCGATGACGGCGCAGCAGAGGCTGGTTGCACTATCTCTCCACGGGGCGCGGTGTCGCCCGGGCCGAGATGCGCTCCGGTAGTAAACCGAAACTTAAAAACTCGTCGAATTTGTGCGGTTTTTCAGAAAGCCGTAAAATGCTTCGCGTACCTTTTATCGTTCTGCAATTTGTTGATTTCGTGTTTTTTTGATGATGCTGAACAATTTTCTAATTGAAACCAAGCCCTTAAACACAATATTAAAAAAGTTAATTACGCAAAAATAATTAACAATCTAATTATCCCGGACTTTAATAATTTTCGTATATAGGCCCCTGGTCCAGGACCAAAACGACACAGGCCTTTTTTTTGTTGCGATGAGTAATTTTCGCAGGAGCGATTTGGCCTGAGTTCTCTGAAACACCCTATATATATATATATATATACAGAGAGATAGAGGGAGAGAGAGAGAGAGAGAGTGGTAAACTACACGATGCGACATGAGCCCCCAGACGTCGCCCCCACACATCAGATATACTTTCGGAGCCCCTGTCCATTGGGGCTGACTAACTTAAGGCTGTATACACATACGCACAACACAATTACAATCACGTCTGAGTGGCAAAAAAGAGATGAAACGCCAAGCTTGAATTTTATCGAGGGACTTTAGTGTGCGCCAGCCCACTCGGCCACCGATCACCCGGGCATCACCAGGGTCGAGAATAAAAATCGAAATGATTTAAATCGTGATTTAGATAATTTAAATAAATATTTAAATTGAGCCGACTTGGTTAAGATGATTTAAATCAAATACTTTCTCCCATAAACAACACTGAAAATATTTTATATTTTTTTTTTATTTTCTTTGCGTCTGCTTCCCATGAGCATTTATTTTGCATTTAAAGTGAATGATGAAGCAGGAGCGATTTATATCAGGTAGATGATTAAAGAAAGCACTTCTAGTGATAACGAATTCACTATTTTCTAGCTGAAGCTAAGTAATATAAGTTCGATTTAAATAAAAATATCTGATTTGAATAAAATAAACATGATTTCTTCTTTGTTTAAATCAAGATTTTTTTTCCACCCTGGGCATTATTTAAGTCAGATAGCGTGGCTCACCTTTTTCAAAAGACCGCGCCAATGCCTGTCCGCCATTGCTTGCTCACATATTCTGAGCATGTATTGGACAGGAGGGCTGCGTCTGCGCTCAGGGTGTGTTCGGCTCAGTTCGCCTTGAACACGAGTGTGACGTCAGCGTTCGGCGAGGACTCGGACCCAACCCCGCCCCTCGTGAGCAAGCAGCGGTAACCGCCAATGTTGCTCGATTGACTTTTGAAAAGGGTATTAGTCGACGTGGCGCGCGGACCGGCTGACGCGCGCCCATTGCCACGCCGCCGGCGCCTCCGCTGGATTCTGTGCTCCAGAGTTTTCCGCTCAGAAAAAGGCGTGACACTGATTTCGATCACATTTTACAGCGGAGCTGTTAAGGGCTAGTTTCCCCAGGATCGTGTCGCCCACAAAGAAATGAAGACACCGAACTCTGAACACCTACCGCCATCTATCAGCGACGGCGGCAAGCCACGTATGTGGTTTCTGCCGTCACTCATAGATGGCGGCAGCCTTTCCACTTTGGCTTGCCGACTTGCGGCCTGCCATTACTTTTCATTGTACAGCTCCGATGGTCTTCCTTCTTTACCAGAATGGAAAGGCTGAAAGTTTATTAGTAGGGACATAGACGTCGCACGAGCATAATTTTTCGATTTCTGTGATGCTAAGATCCCGTCACCAAGAGCAGACGATCTAAAAAATTTCTTTAATGCACTTAAAAAAAAAAAAAAATCAAGGTTGGAGTTGTTGGTAACTTGGTTCTCGCCATTCATCTTTACCACGTTTATCTTATTAATTAGGTGAATATAAAGACTTGGTACCAAAATTTGACTAGCCTAGTTAAATTTACACGTGTTGTTCGTAGCTCCGTCAGGCACTGCCATACAAGGAAACAAGTTGCGTACCAGCAGTTCACCTCCAACGGTCGCACTAATTGCATACAATTACATTGCCCAATACTTTCGTACTACGCGGTGAAGTTTTGACGACATGACGTCGAATTCGGATCTGGGACGGGCGCGGGCCTCTTCTGAAAGGTGGCGGACCGGGCCGGGACGGACCGGATGACGTAAAAATTGCTCGGACTCGGGCTGGGCCTGGGCCCGGTTTAAAACCCCTGGGCTGGGCCCGGGCGGGTGGATTACCATGACGCCAGGCACCGGCCGGGCCTGTGCTTCAGGAAGCGGCCCGTGCAGCATAGTAATACTTAGTGCCACTAAATAAGATGCGCTTCAGAGAAACGACACTTGCCCATGTTGTGGCTTAATATCATGATTTCCAGTTATCTGAAGGTAATTTGAAATCACAGGAAACGCTTTTCCGTCCTCCACAAATGTTGAAACAGTTCGCAACAGGGCAAAGTAGCATTACACGAGCTTCCGAACACCGAATCTAATGGCGAATTCCACTGGTCGTTTTGGAACGCGCCGGGATCGACTTTTCTGTAGCGAGCCTATTTCACTGGGCGATCGGGATCGAGACCGACGTGTTTCACGGGTCGTTTTGGATTAGCTCCCTCTCCAGATCTCGATCTGAATCCGAGAAAAGTCGGTCCCACGATTTCGGCGGATTCAACCTGAAGCCAGCCGGGCCAGCCCTCGGCGCACACACGTGACTTCCTTTCTCGTGGGGCATCTCGCCTGATCTCGCCCATCTCGCCTAAGAAGAAGGAGCACGTCGCGGGCTGGGCTCCTAGATTGTCTGGACATCAGGAGAATTCGTAATGGCCGCTTGCTTACCCCTTGGCTTGACAGCCGGTTCGTTTTCCAGGAAGGAGAAGAGAAGGTATTTGCCGCGCTACGGGCATTTCGGCAATCTTTGCTAGAAGCGCCTGAGCCATTCCTGCCGCTCGTGCGTCGAACACCTGTTAGCGCCGCGATTGCGAAAACGTCCTCGAAACGACCGCGGCGTCCGCGGAAAGGGGATTCCCGGGCAGTTGAATGACGGTAAGGCATCCGCCGATTCCGGAGCAGTGGTCATGTTCCACAGGGGATCCGTAAGCGGCGCGACCCCGTTCGGATCGTCTGCTCCAGTCCGGATCTGGTCAACTGATCCCGGCGCGCTCCAAAACGCCCTGTGGAATTCGAAATAACTCTGAGGAAGTCGCACTTTTGAATCATGACGATCGGCAGTTGCGTCTGCTCTGCACAAGCACCAAAATCGCGGCGCCCACAACAATGCCGGGGAACAGAGTGCCGATACTCCAAGCGCAGCTCATTTAGTGGCTCTAGTGATACTGATAAATACAAGCTTCACTGCCGTCTTTACAGTGTGGACGGTGCGTCCATCGCGGTTCTCGGTCCAGGAACAAGTGCCCGAGCTGCCGCTGGCGCGCCGGTCGATGTCCAGTCGGGCTCATGCTTCCTCACCAGAACGAACAAAAAGAGAAGAGAAAAAAGACTACCTCGCGACCACGACCGATTTTGATGCGAACGAACTTGCGCGTGGAAGGCTGTGATATTCGAATGCAGAGCGTCAAGCTGCCGCGAAGCCACCACTGAAGCTATAGCTTCTCTCGGTTGTTTTGTCTAAGAACAGAAGCTTTCTACCTTAGGCACTCTTCGTGAGTATTCTCCACTTTTCTCATCTACAACTGGGAGACTCGTCGCCCGTTGAGGCAGTCCAAGCTCTACGCTCATGCACACAAACCAATTTTTTTGGCCACTTTTCTTTGTTTTAATGAGAAAAAAGTTGAGGATAACTCGTTTCAATGATGGATAAACGCAGTTTATTTCGATTTGGCTCATCAATATTTTATCCCTCTGTTCCGTGCAATACGGGTGTCTCCGCAATGCCGCAGGGGCGCGTCGCACAGGTTGGGTGTCATGTCTTCGTCAACGTCCAGCGAGACGTACCTGCACTCGCACGCCATCACGCACACGTGGACGGTGCATAACTGCGGCCGGCTTCGCCTGCGCAGCAAGGTGTCCCTGTGCAGTACCCTGTTTCCCGCCCAGTGGGACGAGCCCCGGTTCCAGCTGTGGCTCACCACGGACGTGGACTACTACGGCTACGAAAACGCTTCCGTCTTCGTCGAGACCAAGAGCCTTCTTCAGGTACCTACGCGGAAGGGAGGCCGCGCTCTTTGCTTTCAAGCCTGTCTTTCTTTTCAGTGCGCCAATCAGCGCGTAGTAAATGTTTTCACGTGATGTCAGTCCACCATTTTGTTGTTACACGTTCCCCGGTGAAACCTGTAGGCCCCAGTGCACTACGCATTTGACGGTGTAGAATGCCTTCAAACGTTCGCCTTTGGCACGCGCCATGCTGCTCCTAACAACAAAATGGTGGATAAAATGACGTTAGTGAAAACACCCTATGATTGGCGGTCATAGCTGTGTCCGCGAATGCTAACTACGTGCTGACGGAGAGCTACCACAGTTCTTTAACAACGTGTCTTCCGCGCCATCAAAATTGCCGGTCTTTGCAGCCTAAGCTCGTTCTGAGCATGCGCTCTAAACATCGTCCTCCTATATGGCGTCCAGTGAATGCGGTAGAAGCTACGCGCTCGCCGGACCAATCAACTGCCTCCGTTTGATCTCCTGACTTCTCTCTTTGTGCGCGTGGGTATAAGCGAGCGCGGGATAACGAGGAGGAAGATTAACGCATATGACTGGTCCAACGAGCACGTAGGTTCCACCGAATGATAATAATGTCGCGGAGAAAATATCACAGTTGATGGAAATTCTGATATTTCATTAGCAACTGTTTATTTAATGAACATAGATACATTATTTCTTTACGTCATTTTGGACGTTATATAACTTGAGGCAAAATTTATTGGGATACTATTCCAAACTCCTCGACCACACTTTCAGCGAGAGCCCCGTTGCGTTGTTGACGTCACTTCCTTCTCCCTAGTCGCCGCGGGAGTCCAAAAAGCGCGACATAGGGCCCCAGGTTCCCCGAGAAATACTCTGTGCTACCAGATCCTCGCGCTCCAAATTTGCGACCAGACACTCTATGGCTCCGCCGTCAAACTGCCAGGCTTTGTGAGAACAGAGGACGCTATGTTTTAATGCATCCCCGCTCTCCCCACGTGCTTCGAGCATCGTACCGGCGTGCGGTGTGTACCACTAGTGCTACTAAAAGCTTCGCAATCCCTGACGCTCGCCGTGGCCAACAATTTGTTCCAGTAAAAAAAAAAAAAAAAAGTTACATTTTTGGGGATTAAATTTCTTGCCTCAGCGGACGTCCGGAATTAAAAAAGAGAAAAAAAGACACACTAATCAGCAAAATAATTGCCTCAAATTTACTTTGTATGTAGTGAAAAAACAACAACACCGTTTCCAATAGACCGATCCCACCAAGCGTTCCACGCATGCGTGACGCCCCCATAACTGTAGTTCGTAGGAGGCAGACGCCAGTTCACGAGAGAGCTGATGCCGCCTCGTGCTCTGCTCGCGCAGACCTCCAGCAGGGTTGTCGCGCGTGCAGAAAGACTACAGCTCCCACGATGCATGTCGGCAGCGGTGACGTACTCAAACTAGCTGGTGAGATCGGTCTATTAGAAAATTGCCGAGCGTCATCGAAAGAACTCTTAAATCAGTTTTAGGAAGACTCGAAGCACGCGGGAAGCTTGGAGGTGCGCTGAGGTTCCCACTCGTGCGGCAGGCGGAAGGCTGGCTGCGCAAAGGCGCGGATGATTTCCTTATCACCCGTGTTTTCGCATTGCCAGCCTTTCGCCTGCTGCACGAGCCGAAACGGGTCTCGATGATGCTCAGCAAGTTTCTGATTGGAACCATGTGTTTATTCTCACTAACTAAAAAAAAAAAAAAAAAAAAAAAACACAATCTAGAATGACTACATTTTAGGTCACTATTTTGATAATTAGTTGTTTTTCTTTGCTGACGTCAGTCGCGGCTGGCAGTTTCTTCCCCAAAAGGGGTTTCTTTCTCTCTCAACACGTTTTAGGAATATTTTAATGTATTGGCAGAAACACGCGGATATATAGACGATTGCAAGCCGGGCGACTGGCTACCGCTATATCTCTGCTCGCGCGAACAAGCCCGTGCAAGTGCAAGCTTGTCGAAGTTACTCCCACGTGCACAGTGAACCATGCTTGCACACATGGGGCACCATCATGCGTGCAACACATGCAACTTGCGCGTGAACACAGCTTTGACAAGCTTGCAATTGCTCGGGCTTCCCTGCACGAGCACAGAGACATGGCGGCGACCAGTCGCCTCGCTTGCAGTCGTCTATGCGCGGCGAGAAGTTCGGGTATCGCCGCCTGGCGGAATTTTTTCCCAACCCGGAGTGAGGATACTTCAACTTCCTCTGCTGGTGCAAGCGCGCGCAATGCCAAGCTTCTATGTACCATGCAAATTAAAACATAACCGCGTGGACAGCCACGTGCACTACCCATAGTGGGGTAAAGCCCCTCTATTCTTGGAAAAGTGGCGCCATTCATTACTGTACAAATGCTCGAGACACGCGCCGCGCGCCACTTATGGGAAGAAAATGGCGCTTGAATCTAACTCAGTGCTGCGCTGTGCCGCCATGATCTCCCCAAGGGCTGCACGTTGCACGTGTCTCGTGCATCGACGCAAATTGCGCTACTTTTGAAACATGAAGGGGCTTTAAGCTTATAGTGCGGAAAACAGAAGCGCCCCTAGCGAGCTGTTTACCGCAAATACATGTCTATACACGTTTGCAAGTCCGGTCTCAGGGTGCCACCATCTTGCTCAGTGGGGTGCGCTCTTGGGCGCGGCCATAATCCGATTACGACGCCTTAGCAAGGCCTATACAAGACTGAAGCCCCGGGATGTCGTGCGCTGCAGGGCTCATTCTCGCTGGCTTTGCGAGACCCGACCGGCCGAGACATCGCCCAGACGAGTTGCAACACCAAGGCGGCGGCGCGCATCACCTGCGAGAAGAAGGCCCTGCTCGGAGGCGGCGGCGCGGCCACCACAAGCAACGACGCGGTGCTGGCCTCGGCGGCATGCGGTACCGAAGAGAACGACCGCTTCTCGCTGATCGTCCTCTTCAAGTTCGAGTACATGACGGACCGCAGCGGTGGGCCCGACGAGCCGCCGGGTTCCCCTCTCCTAGGGCTGCTGCCGGGTAATGGCGCTGAGCTATACATGGCTTGCATTGACGTCACATCAGCCGCCATTGCTCCGGACCATGCTCCGGTGCACGCCGCCTTCTGCAGTATACATTCGGCACCATCGAATTTCGTCTTCTCGGCAAGCCTTCTTGCCGAGAATAACAAATTCGATATTGCCAAATGTGTGCTTCTGAAGGTACGGGCGCAGGAATGGTACGGAGGAATGGCGGCTGGTATGACGTCACCCTCGAGGCCTGTATTTGGTGGGATAACTGCTTATACGGCGAGCAAGTGTACTAAAAGGCGTTTTTGGCGCATCGAAACGCTAGAAGGGGCATCCCAATCAAAGGGCATACGAAGAACGCGTAGAGAATGCGTCGTGACGAAGGAGGAAAGCTGCCTCACTGGTTGAGGTCGGGGGTAAACAAACGCACGAGGTGCGCATGGAGCACACGAACTTGCACGCTGTATTATGTATGGTTTACACGTGACATCATCGTATCATGCTGGTAATCATTCGTACTTGTTCTTGAAGAGAAAAACACGTTCAGTAGCGCGAAATGTGTGCTCCAGGAGGTATACGCACTCGGCAGCAAGGCTGCCACAATGCATCTGATGTGAAGTCAGTGCAAGCTATCTAGCACGGTTAGCATTCACGTAACGTAGATCAGGCGGTCCTGCCGCTGATTGCGTAAACACAGCAATCTACATTTCGTACCATCGGGTTTGTTCTACTCGGCAAGAATAAGTAGGATGACCGTGCATGCAGTCATGATTTCACGTGCAAGCCATGCGTGTGGCTGTTACGAGGAATCAGTAACGCAACAAGGTTCGTTGGTCATTTTTGCCTGCGAAACGTCACTTTTGCCTGCAAAACCGCAGCAAAGAGATTTAATAGGTTCAGAAAGGATGGTTCTCAATTAGTCGGTCATCTGAAGCCCAAAACCGATACCCTCTTGGACAGGCATCCTGGACAGCGCCAGCTTCGGAGACGTGGAGATCCGCGTCGGACAGCGCTCGCTGCGCGCGCACTCCGACCTTCTGGGTCGTCTGTCTCCCGTATTCGCCGCCATGCTGACCGGAGAGACCCGCGAGGCGACCGGACGCGTCATTGTCATCGAGGACCTGTCGTACGAGGCCGTCCGACAGCTCGTCGAATACCTGTACGCCGGCACCCTGTCCGGGCTCGTGCATGGAGCGGCGGACCTCTACGCCGCAGCTGATAAATACGGCGTTTCTCAGGTTCATATTACGGCAGCATTATTCGATCGACTCTTTAGGCGTCGTCAAGGCAGTTCCCATTGGGCTGCAGCCTCGCATCGCTGCACGAGCACGTCTTGCGTCTCATTCGCAACCCACGTGGTTCGTAACCGCTGTCGTGCTGATGCCCGTGCCCCATCGGGAGGCACTCACTTGATCGAATGGCGTTTTAGTGAACGCCCACGTTTCAGCGAAAACCACTTCAGCGAATAGTCGGCCGCCGCAAAGCGGCGTTTACACACATTTTTGTAATTAAACCGCCGCAGACTGTCGCCGCGAAGCGAGCGCGCGGGGGTCGGGGGGGGGGGGGGGGGGGGGGGGGGGGGGGGGGGAGGGGGGGGTGTTAACACGCGACGCTGGGGTGCCTTCGGGAGGACTTTGCTTGGGGTGGTGTCAGTTTGGTCGGCCAACTCTTCATTTTTGTAGCCTTGTTTGATTGTTTCTAATGAGTGTTTTGGCTTCTTTTTGTCGAGCAGTGTGTTCACTATGTTCCAGACTCTGGTGGTGGGGAGTTCCATAGTTCAATCCACTGGTCGTCGGCGGTTTTCTGGGGGTAATCTTGAGCTTGTGGTCGAGAGGTTAGAGCGCCGGTCCTTGACGACGCGGCGTGAAAGTTCCGGGTTCAAATCGCGCTAGGAGCTTTTTCTTTTGTATTTTGTGCGTATCTCATTTTTTAACTGTAATCCTTTTTACGAATCATCCACTTGCACTACTGCGCCTTACACTGTTTTTACTGTTAGTCCCACCTGTTCAATCGAAACACCGAGAAAAAAAAAGATCAAGTTAACGCTCTAATACAATCGTTTCATAATGTTCATTAAAAGAAAACCAAGGTAACAGTATCCGTATGGCTTTCACACGAACGGAGCCGAAACAAGCATCCTTTCCCCAGAAACTATAATTTTATGTGTTTTTAAATATACAACGCTCTTGCTACGACTCCTCTCAATAACAGGAGACGCCTATTTAGTACTAATGAAAACTGCAGTTGTGACAATTAAAAAAAAACTTCCACAAAATAAGCAAAAAGTAATAAAGACTAGCAGCCGTGGATGCATTGATCGAGCGAAATCCTACAGGCAAGGCAGCAAGTCAAACGTTTGAGAAAGTAGTAAAACCGAAATAAAAGAGATCATACTTTTACTTGCATGGAATGTGAAAAAAGGTGTATTTTTACTTTTTACATTTTGCTGGGGAAATTGTTTTGTAATATTAACACATTACTTGTTGAATTTTAGTTAGAATAGCAGACGATCACAACCGAATGCAAAAATGAATCAGGCGTCGACATCGCGAACCATATCTCTAACCCGAACACCTAAAATGAATTTGGATCAACAAATGGAATTAATTAGGGCAGTTGGAAAACGGAAACAACAAATTCTAGAGAAATTTAGCAGCACAGTTACCTGGTGAACGAAGAGACGGGCATGGGAAGATATTGTCAACTCTCCGCGGAGTGTACGGCAGATGCAGGGGGCGTGGGGGAAGTTGGTAAAGAAAGCCAGAGACATGTATGCCTTCTTCCGAGGTCATGCAAGAACAACGAACTGGTGAGTCAGAACTACCAGCCCAATGATTTTATAGAGCTCATAGGGCCTTGCCTACATTCTTAGTGGGAGTGCAGTCAAATGCATGAAAAAAACAAAACAAAAAGAAGAGAGAGTTTTTGGCGCGATTTGAACCCGGGACTTTCACGCCGCGACGTCAGGTCACTGTCGGCGCTCTAGCCCCTCGACCACAGCAGAAAGCGCGAGCCGCCGTCGCTGGCGGAAGAAAATAAATATACTGCCGCCGCTTTTATCTCGCGTGGTTTTTCTTTATTTTGGCTCATATTTACCCTCCCTGGCCCTAACTTTACCTGCCGTTCCTACAGTATAAAGGGGCGGCCAATTGGACTCCACTTGAAAGTCCCTGCAGTCAGTTTCTGCGAGTGAAGTTATGCTTTTGTGCTTGAAGTGATACGGATTCCTCCGCCGTTAGAACAGGGACGCTAGGTACTTCCTTGGCCGTAGCCGCGGCCGCGTCTGCAAGATGAGGACGCCGACCCTGGCGTCTTTTTGCCGGTGGTCTCGAATCTCTTTCAACCTTTAATCCATTTTAGGAAGGTTTTGAGTCAGACCTTCTCACGTGTGCTGAGATGATTCGCTGCACGTCGAAGTCTAGCCACGGAGAAAGTTTGTCCTCTTTACGGTGATGCGTGCAGGTGAAGCAGGCTTGCGCGCGGCAGCTGTCCAACGCGCTGACGCCAGACAACGCACTGCGGGTGTTCGAGCTGGCCGTCCGGCACAGCGACCGAGATCTGAGCCGGGACTCGGCGCGCTTCATCGACGCCCACCTGCCCGAGGTGCAAGCGTCCGACGCCTGGGAGACGCTCCTCAAGGACGACAGCTTGACCCTGGCGCTCTTCAAGTGCGCCGCCCGCTACCAGACGACGCGCGCGGACGCGTCGTCTGCTTCGAGCTCGAGCACCAACGTGTGACGGCCCAAGACAACGAGCACCCCCAAAAATATCAAGGCCGCAGTGCTGAATCGTCGACGTCACCTAAAATAGGCCAGTGCGGGACAGAGATTGGACGCGAGTACTGCGTCACCGTTCGGCCGGGACTCGTGTTCTCACTGATTGGACGAGACTCCCAGCCGAACGCTCACGCGGCACTCGTATGTAATCCGGGTCCGCATTGGCCTCTTGTAGTTGAAGTCATAAATTCAGCGCTGCAGCCTGGCCACCTTTGAGGTATTTCCCGAGTCGTCCGCGTCCCTTCTTCTGACCGCGGTACCGCATTGATGAAACGTATAAGCACGCACCATGCTTTTTTTGGACACCGCGTTGAGGGCGTTGGGCCCGAGTTAGGCCAGCGCACTTCTCAGAATTGGGGTTCTGTATGAGTTTACATTAAAAAAGAAAAGAATAAAAAAAAAAGGAGAGATACATTTATTAAAATATTCAAGCTGTTTTGTTCGGTACCTTTCTGTTAAAGTCAGGCAATGGTTAATAGACCCTTTTCAAAAGCCACACTATCCACTCCAGAGAAGGATCCAAAGCTACGGGCAGCGGGCGAATGATTTTCACAAATCGGCAAATGTACAAACTTAGGGATACACAACTCAGCTGATTCTAAGGAGACATTTTTGCACTTCAGTCGCCACTAAATGAACCTGGCTTTTGAATAAGTTATTGTTCGTCATATAGAAGTGCCTGATCGAACTGTACTCGTGGAAAATATTTTATTGTGAGTTGATAGAGAAAGACAAGTCTTAAATTATATATAGATAGCAGTTTTTTTATGCGATAGCCTTTTTTTATCCGATATCATTTAAGTGATAGCAAAGGCAACGAGCGCCGTGACGATACATTTTTGACTTGATTGCTTGATTGGCTCTTTCCTAACGTAGTGATTAACTGATTAAAGAAAAACGTTTTGCGGAGGAATTCGTTGAAATGATGTTTGCTTTTCGCACACAAGGGTGCCGCAATTATCCTCATGTTTAGGGTGACTACACCCTTTGTGGTATCCAATGCCGACAGCGCGCGCTCACATAGAAAAATACCAATAAAATCTCCGAAAACAAAATGTTCCCGGTGCACAACCAACGCCAAGAGCGCGTGCAGAGAGATGCCCTTTCATATGCTTCAGAACAAAAGAAAAATAAGCGTTCGGAACAAAATGGCCAGTTGTCATCATAGGCAAAGCGCAAACGATGGCACCCTTGCGCTCATATATGAAACAGGCGCCGTGCATGACTCTTTAGGCAGTTTGATACTTTAGACCCATGTAGCGGATAAAAAAAACAGCACGCGGGATGGCCAAAAAAACGCGTTTTTCGTTTAAAGGGGCCATGAAACGAATTTTGGGTTAGGATGAATGATTTTAAATTACACTGTAAAAAATAACCGTCAAATTTACGGCGCTATACGCTAATAAAAACTGCAAGTACGCTGTGAAGAGGAATTACCTGAAATGCACCGTAAACGAGCAAAAAGAGCGAGAGGGAAACGCAAAACTTCATGGAGCAAGAAAACAGAAAGAAAAGACGCGCATCGCTAATTGGTCACCACGCTTGACCTTCGGAAGCTGCGGGAACCCAGAAAGCCTCCTCTCGCCCCTTCACCTCCTTTCTTTGGCCGCGCCAGCCGCGCCAACGCAGAACGTAACTGCCTTAACTAAAAAAAAAAAAAAAAAAAAAAACTATAAGCAAGCAATAGAGCAACAATGCAACGAGCTAGAAGGGTAGACATAAGAAAGCAGCGTTGGTTGGGACAACGCGGGAAGAAGTGGAAGAAGCGGACGTTCGGTTCATTTTTCCGCCTCACCGCCCGTCTCCGCGCCATTTTGTCGTCGTTCGTTCGTGGCATTCCCGGATTTTTGTGCACTTGAAAATTTGGAGCAGAAAGCAACTGGATACTCTAGACAGGTATTTCATTATCAATCTGCTGCTTGCTTGCCAAGGATAGTATAACGGTGGCATAAATACAACACACTAAAATATGTTTACTTGCAGAATTTGTAGTTTCTGTTCGAGCACGCTTGCTGGTTGCGCAATTCGATGAGCACGTTTTCAGCTCTCGAATTCTTCCGTGTGTGGACGAAGGATGCTGTCGCTAATTTGTTACGTATGATGCTCTCAGGTGTCATAATTTGAGAAGACATAGGCATTCGAACGCCTAAGGGTAAGTTCGGTTTGCTTCGAGGAGTTTGGAAAATTTTCAGTGCACTTTGCCAGCATGCTTAGAGGAGTGTTACACAAGGGAGGATTTGTTAAAACATGTAAAAGGCCACATCACCGACGGTATTTTGGTTTCGTGTTCGTGCTCCAACTGTCAGAAGGTGTGAAATCATAGTTCACGGCACATTTGAACTGGGCACATTTACGAGTGACAGGTTTCTTGGGCAACGGCGCATCGCCTGCAGGCCCGCTTCAGGTTGAGGACTCTTCGACTCGGTCGACTAGTGCGGATTCTAATGAAGACGGTGCTGTTAACGTGATTCAATCCCCTGATAATAACTACGACGTGTTAATGTCCCTGTCTGCAGAAGAAAAAAAGAAAGGCCTTAAAATACGACCTTGTTTTTTTGATGTTTTTTTTTGTACCTGAAGGTCAACGGAAAGCTTCTTATGCCGGTATCAACAGTTAAAAAAAACAATTTATGGATTTCAACGTCGGCATTTCTTGTACGAACAATACATGTTCGGCAAACTTGCTCAAAACGTGCTTGGTTCAGTCGAGGTTCATAACATCATTGAGTTCATAAGATCATTATACAGTGATGTTGTGACCCTGAATGCTACCACCTTTCTTCCAGAACACATAAAATCTGCATATTTGAGAAAGCACTTTTCTTCTGTGGAAACGGTGAGTATATGTACATGGGACGTAGTTGTGGTCAAAATGACCGGTTTGCCCCGCATGTCCCCGTTAAAGAGGCACTAAAATACCCCTAGAAAACAAATCTATGGGCCAGGTATTTATCGAGCCTCGCAGCGAGTCCCACTTACCCAGTGGTTTGGAGGAACTTTGTGATGGTGCCTGTCAGTAAGGCCAGTCTGTAACTGACATGATTCAAGATGCACCACCCATCCCCCCATACATTCTAGTTCCTGGTGAGCATTTACTGATCGCTTTCCGAACCCCAAGTAATCAATATTGCCTATAATTTTATAATGATTTTGAACTACAACTATAGTTCTGCAATTTACTACATTTTTTATCTGCCTTCACGCCTTTTGTTTTATCCTTT
The DNA here is from genome assembly GCF_016920785.2 of Ixodes scapularis. Classification (NCBI taxonomy): domain Eukaryota; kingdom Metazoa; phylum Arthropoda; class Arachnida; order Ixodida; family Ixodidae; genus Ixodes; species Ixodes scapularis. Next base: position 97,551,777 of record NW_024609880.1, on the reverse strand, counting down.
CTTTTCTAGGGGAAAGCATCTACTCAGCCAGCATGTACTCGATCTCAATCGATGGAATAACTGTGATGGACGACATTCACATGTTCGACCACGCACTGGCTGTACTATTCAGCGCGTACTACGTTTTTAATATTGCGTACACAGAAGAGATTTGCATCACCTTGGAGTTTATTCAAAGGTATTGAGCTCATTTCTGCTTCTTGGCATCATTCCGTGTGTTTTTTGTTTGTTGTTTTGTATACTTCATCTGATCTAGCATATATTTCAGCAATGGCTCCAGATTGAGCTCCTTGTTTTAGAATGTCCATTGCTTGCATGAAAACTTGCGCAGCGAGAGTTCTTTTCAATGCTAGAGGCATGCTATGGTGAGATAGTGTAGAATAAAAAGCAAGTCTGATTATTTTATTTCGTGTTCCCTGTCCTTCGCTTACTCAACTATATTTTGTAGTGTGCGAATACACGCTACCAAACGATATTTTAATGAGTGGTACTTTTCGTTTAAAAAATTCAAATATAATTATCTTTTCATAGCATTGTCCCCGTTATAACTTAGGATGAGCTATATACTTCAAGTAATGACTGTACCTGCCTCACGACGCCACTGGCGACTAGTCTTCATTCAAAAAGACTTAAAATATTTATTCAAAATAACAAGGCTTTTATTTCCACTTTTAATTTTTACAGAACAAACATATAAATCAGTTCCAAGGGCTACTGTTGGAGCTTTGGATCCAGTAGAGATATATATTCTGAACTTAAACATTTTCAATATCCCGAAGATGTAAAGGTCTTGTTAAAGGTGGCTCGATTGAATATTGTTGTTACATAATAATAGCAGCGTGTATATTCCAAGACAGGCAAGTTGCTTAACATAAAGACAACTAATTGGAGAGTAATTTATTAGCGCAGAACGAGGGAAAAAAAAGCAATGATCTATTTTACAGTTCTCAATGCGGTTCCCTATATAGCAACCTCCGTTACAATTGTAAAATGTTATAATGTGTTGCTTTATAAACGACTATAGTTGAGAACTGGCAGATATTCCTTTCGTTCTTTATTTGCATTTTACAAGTCATCACAATATGTAATTCAGTGAATGGCTGTTCGGTCCTTAGCCTGGTATGAGTTTGGTAAAAAAGTGACTATGTGAATTTAGAAGTTCATATGGGGGAGTTTTATTAATTTACAAGATTAAGTGCCAGGCTACCTAGGCATATTCAGAAGATCAGTGTTTCAAAAGCTTTAGTCACTAGCCAATTTAGGTATTTATTGTCTCATTATTTTTAACGCGTGTTATGAACTGAGATTGTAAAAAAAAAACACACACACACACAAAAAAAAAACGACTTCGTATATCTGTTCTTACAGGTGTCGTTGGGATCAACCCTGATCGAGAAACCCGAATAAAAAACAAGAAATCATACGTAAACAAAAAGGTTCTTCAGTTAACTGACATGTCCGAATATGAATGGAAATGCGAATAGATATAACATCTTTTTACTGTTCTTTGACAGCACGGTCACGAATATTAATGCATCGGGCGCTGCAAGAGCAGCCGACCTCGCCGCAGACAAATATTTTCTGTGCATATCTGCTTATTCACTTTAGATATGCGCGATTAAAGTCAGTTGAACAGTGCAACACAACAGCTTCAAAATACTCGGCCGACCTTTTATTTTACGTTGTATGTTTTACTTTGTTCAAATGGCTATAATGGTGGGGTCCAGTACCATAGTTTTCAAGGCTTTACGGTCGCATAAAAATGGACCGTAAAATTTACGGTCAAATACCAGGCAGCTGATGCTGCCAAAATTGTGCTGTAAAAATAACAGTGCACTGTAAATCTGGTTTACGATAAATTTAAACGGTGACCGTAGAAATCTCCGGTCGCCGTTTATATCGCACCGTAAAAATAACGGCGCGCTGTAAATCTTCGTACCGTAAATTTGAAGGCCGACCGTAGATTTCTACGGTCCCCGTTTAAATTTATCGTAAACCAGATTTACAGTGCACCGTTATTTTTACTGTACAAGTTTGGCAGCATCAGCTGCCTGGTATTTGACCGTAAATTTTACGGTCCATTTTTTACAGTGTAGGACTTTTCTAATCGCATATCGTTTAGTTGGCCAAAAGAAAGAGGCTAGAAAATCAAAAGCCAGCTTTTCGGTACGAACATTTGAAAATATAGCGGACTATTTTGTACCTTCTTGCCTTCGAAAGCTCTCCGCCTTTTCACTATGATACATCCGCGGTTCCAATAGCGCGTCACCGGCGCCAAACTGACGTCAGCAGAGCCCAGCTCACGCATTAGACACGAGAGCTGCGTCACTCGGACGTATGCGCTCGTCAACAATCAATCCGTTGACGAATATTCAAATTCGCGTTCGTGGCCAATGTGTGCCCTGACGGAACTTATTGTCACTGGTGAATGACAACTTCTATGGTGTGCACAAAAAACACGATGGAACGTAGGAGTCACCGCACCGGTGCCGAAGGAATGTCACGACCACGTGATTTCACAATTCGCATTCGAGTAAACGATTAAAGCTAAGGAGGAAGAAGTAGGAAAATTGTTTCATGACCCCTTTAAGGATCGTAAAATTATGAGGCGCTGGAGAAATGCAGCCTTCTGCGTAAAGTCCTTATTTCGAACTCGTTTTGTTCGCCTTCCGCCCATTGAAAAGCATGCGGGAAGGGGCTTAGAACGTAGCAGCTTGGGCGAGTTGGTTGCACATGATAACACACACCACAGCGCACTATAGCAAATAACACTCGCACCTTACACACGAAAAAATTCAAACAAACCGCGCTGACTGACAACTCTTTTTATATAACTTTGTCTTCTTCAACCTCTAGCACCACCGAATTTCCCAATTCACGCGCACCGATCTCCTAGATGCCTAAAAATGTTTTCTCTTTTTCTGTCAGGTGTAAAGATGGTGTACTTATACAGTTGTTATAGTTCCTGGCGATATGTTCTGCTTCGATAATTTCTCGAGTTAATTGGTTTCTGTTCCTGCCTAAAATTGTACAGGATGGCAAGTGAACGTCGCACCCACAATCCCGGCAGTGTATGCCTAGATGCCCTGAGTTGGCTCTAGAGCTGTTGTTGTTGTGTTCCCGGAGCCTATCGTTAAGGCATCGTCCGGTCTGACCAATGTACACTTTCCCGCACGAAAGGGGAAATGAGTACACCACTTCATCGGCACACTCAACGAACCTGTTCTGATGGTTTTTGGTGCAGCATACTGTTCGGTGGAAATCAGGCGAGTTGACTTGTTTACACAAGTTGCCAAGCTTATTGGGAGCAGTAAAGACGACAGTGATGTTGAACTTGTTTGCAATTTTCTTGATTCCATGGGAGAACCTGTGGAAGTATGGAAGCACGACAGGTCTCGTAGATCTTTCTCTGGCTCTTGGTGTGATATATGATCTCGTATTTTTTGTTTTCAAGATGCTCTCAGCAATCGATGTTAATAATGACGTGGGATATCCGGCGGATGTTAATCTGGAAATTTGGGCATCGAAGCTTATTGAAATAGAATGCTCGCAAGATTTTTGAAGAGAGTTACTTAGACATAATTTGACGATTCCTCTTTTTACTAGCTTAGAATGTGCCGAATTGTACGGAAGAATTGGTTTTTTATTCCTTGGCTCATATTTCCAGCATATATGAGTGTGTTGTAAATTGAGCCTGAGATCGAGGAATCGGATTGATCTTTCTTCCGGAAGCTCGTAAGTAATTTCCAGTGGTTTTAGGCAGTTTTTAAAAGTAGATAGAACACCGGCTTAGAACGCACCTGGTATCGCTGCGCCGCAACTTTCTTCCGCAACATAAAGTTCGTCTGCTTTTCCCTCCGTCACCATGGCAACGAACGCCGAATGAATAGAAGCACGCACTTTACCGCCGCGTGAAGCCAGCAACAGCTGACGCCATTCTACGAATGCCGTCTGCTAGCCAAAGCCAAACGCGGTGTGTCAGATCAACCGCCTCCGCCGGTGCGCCGCTAGCAAAGACGACGAAGCTAAGACACGCCGACGGCGATCGAGCAAGCAACAACACCGCGGGACGACTGCAACGGCGGCATTTATTCGGATCAAAGGCAGCCTTCGCCGGTGCGCTGCTAGCAAAGACGACGAAGCTGAGACACGCCGACGGCGAATGGGGGAGCAACAGCACCGCGGGACGACTGCAACTGCGGCATTTATTCGGATCAAAGGCGCGAAATAAGCAAGAACAATTTTTATTTGAATCATAACACCTGATATCCAAGTTGGGGACCACATACTTTTGAAGGGTCTTTCCTGTGAACTTTTTACAGAGACACGGGGTGCCGCATTCAAAACAGCTCCGTTTGCAAAATATGGGGGCCCTGAAAAGGACCGTTTAGACCGCTACCAGAACCTATAACTGCTATAACTGACGTAACGAGCACTTGACGAGCGGTTGGCGCATAAGTCGTCTTTATGCATGCAGGCGGGTGACGGGCTCAGCGCAGCGGATCCCTCGAAGTCACCGGGGCCGTCAGAATCCTCGCCCTGTTTGCGTCGGGGCTCTAGATTTTGGCGGCCGCGGCGACGAACGACTGGAATCTATCAGTGTTTCCGCGCGCCTTGTCTCTCCTCCAAAACATAAACTTTGCAAGGTGCCCAGTGAAATGGTGGCTCTCGCGCCGTCCAGATGGAAGAGAGTTTTTGACGTGGGCCCAGGTGCCCTCCACCATATTGGTGTGCGCACCAGTGTTCGCGTCGACAAAGTGCAGCTTGTGGTTGACGGTGAGGTTCGTGAAGCGAGCGTCACCTGCAAGCTTGCGACAGCCAGCCCAACAATCAGTGATTATTCTTGTTCCAGGGCGGACCCACTCGGCTATTAGCCCTTGCAGGGTTTTAGCGTCACGGGTCTCCACGGGAACAAGAAAGCAGCACCCGCTGCGACGCGCCACACCGCCGAAAACCCACTGGCCAGGCCTTAAATACCCGCGATGGTACTTGTGCCAACCGAACATACTCTCGTCTAGTTCTTCAGTCACGCCTTCGCCACCAATCATGTCTGAATGCTTAAGGCCACGGTCCCACTGAATGTGGCAGTTTAGGTACTTTTTGGCAGGTCATTACTCATCTCCTTATAAATACTGTTTTGTGGGATTGATGTCATTCGAAAGGTAATGCAATCCTTTTTCATTTGATTTTATGTATGTGTTGGATTTTACTGTTCATGCGCGTTTATAGCGTTGCGAATATGATGGCGCGGACCCTCACTTGCTCCGCTAGTTCATGTTTTATGAACGATCCATTAAATATAGCACGGTTCCAATATAGCAGTTTTGTTAAGATGATGTCGGAGCAAAATGTAACGATACACTTTTTTGGTATTTGCACTACTTTGTTTTTTTCATCCCTCCAAATATTGCCCTAAAATTGACATTTTTCAGCACAAATATGTTTTTACTGACAAGCGCTAGGGCAATGAAATTAGCTAGAGATGTAGTTCTTATAATTGGTAATATGCAGAAAAAAATTTAATGTTGTGTAAAAATTTTTTGTTTAGATATTGTATATCAAAGTTAGCACTTTTTTGTGCTTTGAGTCATCGTACTTCAAATGCCGCTGAGGAAATATTTAAACTATGATAATATATTTTATAACATTTAGGGCTACAATGGTTGCCCAAGAGGTGGACGATGGCTTTTTTTCATTTTCAAAGTCATAACGCTCCAGGAGCCCTTCAAACTTACCTGTTTTTGACGTATGTCTTTTTGGACATCAAACAGATTTATTGGCATCTAATAACATTTATTGTTTGGAATAGACATATATTGCGATGTATTAAATTTTCACAATGATCTTGCTTTGGTTTCATAACAGGTGTAGAGCTTAGCTAATTTTAAGAACAATTAAAAACTGTTTGGGTGTTTTGTTGCGCTACCTGGCGGGTGGCAGACAAAGTGCTGATTTCTAGTGTTCGAAAAATTTCCGAGGGCGGCGTTGGCGTCTGTATCATCATCAATCGCCGTGTCTTTTTACCTTCACATTTAAAAAATATATTGGAAGATTTACTATCGATAAATGAATGGTTTAAGTACTGGGTCAGGTTAATAAATCTAAGACAAATAATTACACACGCGTAGCGTGATATAATGTGTTAATTATTCGATATAATTGAAATCAATAAACAATAAAGACGAAGAGGAAAATAATACACCCGAGTTCACTTCATGCCTAGAGTCACTGAATGAGCTGTAAAGTATCGGCACTCCTTTCCCCAAAATTGTTTTGGGCGCCGCCATTTTGGGTCCTGTTCAGTGCAAACGCAACTGCCGATCGTCATGATCCAAAAGCACGACTTCCTCAGCATTAGATGCGGTGCTAGGAAGCTGATGCAATATTGCAATGCTCTGTCGCGGGGAGTTTAAACATTTGTGGGGGACGGAAAAGCGTTTCCTGTGATTTTAAATAAAGCTTCAGGTAACTGGCAACCATGATTTTAAGCCACAATATGGCCAAGTGTCGTTACTCTGAACCGTAGCTAATTTACTGGCACAAGCGGGAACAATGAAGAAGAGGCAGGTGTCAAAAGGTAGTGGCTCGTGGAATCCACGGGGCTTACGTCTTGGCCCCTCCAGGTATTAGAAGCCTCTTGAACAAGAGCATGAATAGTGTCATTAAATAAGCTACGCGTCAGAGTAGCGACACTTGGCCATATTGTGGCTTAAAATCATGGTTGCCAGTTATTTGAAGCTTTATCTGAAATCACAAGAAGCGCTTTTCCGCCTTCCACTTTAAACAGTGTGCGACAAAGCGAAGCAACATTACATGAGCTTCCTAACACCGAATCTAATGCTGAGGATGTCGCACTTTTGAATCATGACGATCGGCTGTTGCGCTTGCTCTGCACAAGAGGAGGAAGCGGCCAGGTAGGAGAAAAGCGGGTTTTATGTGCGACCGTTCTAACCGTCTCAAAAGAGAGAACGCGCGAGCTTGCGCTGGTTTAAAAAAAAAAAAGGCATCCAAAGAAAAGAGGCGGCACGCTGTGCTCTTTGTTATTATGCGTCTAATTGCAAATTGTTGTGTGTATGTTTATACAGCCGGAAGTTAGTCCGCCTCAGTGGGCGTCTGACTCTTAGCTGTAGATAAGCAATTTAGCCAGTGCGGTACAACCGCAAACCTGGTGTCTTTAACGTGCACCACGCAGTAGTGATACACGACCACACGCGGGTAGGATGCTCTTCCAGATCGAAACGGGCAGGGGCGGGGTGGCTTCTGCAGCGCGAGCTTTCGCTCCAAGTGCTCCGAGCTGGTGTGCGCTAGACCATGCACTCGGCCACCGACCCCCCCCCCCCCCCCCCCCCCCCCCCTTGTGCATCTAATTTATATACAGGTATAAGTATTTGCAGATCGACGATGGACGTCGATCGTCTCAAGGTAATATAACGTAATAACATTATATAAATAATAAACTTGTTGAAGGACTCAACGACTCAATTTTTTTAATTCTTAGATTGTAATATGGCCGTAGCCTATTGTACTTGCTGTTGATGAAGAGCAATATGAGGTGACGAGGTAATGATTAAATGATGAGGCTCTATAAGGACGACAACATTAGTGAGTGTCGAACCACAACGTACAGTGCCATATATACTTGTTTCAAGTATCGTGTACCTAAAGACTTTCTTCTCCCGCAACTGAATATGGTAGAATCAATGAGGATGCTACTTTACAACTGTACGTGGAACAGGAAAACTGCACTGTGCAGAAGTGCGGCTATTCGTTAATAAGAGGGACGGATTTCTAGCAGCATTCCCTGATTGATTACTTGGAACAAATGGCCTCATTGACGTAAAGTGTCCCCGTTACAAAAGATTCTTGAAGCATGCTTAAACCGCAATGGAGTATGAGGCGAAAAATAATAAAAAGGAGCCTGGTGTGAAAGGTCCAAATCACCCACCATGGCTTCTACTATCAAATACAAGGGCAGTTACACAATACACAAAGAGAGTTTTGTGATTTAGTTATATTTACACTCAAGGACGTTGATATCCAACGTATAATGAGAGATGACACCTTCTGGTCAACCAACATAGAGCCTTTTCTACTCAAGTTTTACATGGAAGGCCCGACTTCCGCTGAAATTCCTTACGTAGACGAGTTTTCCGACCGAATAAACTGCAATTACTCCCGATCTGGGAATCTCTCGATCATCGTTTGTAAGCCATAATATCATGAGATTGAGGGGTGTGGCTCTTCGTCCACCGAATATTTCTTCGGCGGGTGTTTTTACCGTGTAAGAGGAGACCGTCGCGTGCTGCTGGAACAACAACCTGGCGATTTTTCACTGAACTGCTTCTTCCGTAAGCTTCGAAAGGGCTTTTTTTGTTTCGCACACCATCTGTTCTGCATGCCCGTTAGTTGCAGGATGGTATGGTGCACTAATGTGATGCCTGATGCCGGTTTTTTTCTTCAAAAACTTGTTTATTTTGTTTGAAGAAAGATTTGGCGCGTTATCAGAGAAAAGTATTTTCGGTAGGGCAAAAGTAAGTAAAAGAGACCGTAGAACGTCAATGACATGTTTGGACGTCGTGGCAGGCATCGTGTAAACTTCCAGCCACTTAGAGTACGCATCGCCCATGACTCTGCAGATGCGGATACGTTTCGCCACCCACCGATTGAATAGTGGATCGTTTTCAGTTACTGTTCATGATGGCGTTGGACTCAAGGAAGACTTCGAGTCTTTCCAGAAAGTTAGCCTAGGTGCCAGGACTTTTGTCGAGAGCGGTAAGTGTTCGAAACGTCGACAACGTCGGTAGCCACGTGTTGTGCTTGACACTGGACACGTACCATTCGCTGAGACGAAACTTGCTTGTTCGTCTGCCACGAGTCGTCCGATATCAGGTCATCACCGCAACACCATCTCCCGACGAAAACGCATGTCCATAGTTAGCAATCACGTGAATTTATAAATTCCCGAACGCTCATAACTTGCCGTCGCTAAACGCCATTCATTCATAGCGTCATCATTGCAAAAAAACGCCTCCCTATTTCTTCTGATGGTTTTCATCATATTCCTCCTAAGCTTGCGCTTGCGACGCCACCAAGATACAGTAAAAATTTTTATTTAACACACGAAATAGTGTAACTTTAGAAAAAAAAAACGAGTTTTTTGGTCCAGAGTAGCATTTTAATTTGTTTAAACATGAGAACGCGACGCGAGCGGTTGACCGGTCGTGTCCGCTTACGTCGCCTCGGCAAGAGAGGTCTCGTGTACTGACCTTCGCACATCGTTCCTTCGCCGTGAAATGTTCGCGCGTCGCAAGCATCAAGTTGCCGGTGATCGCTGCCAAACCGAGTACATTGTCGTCCCGTATCGAAAATTGCAGTCGCAAGAATGCCGCCGACGTCGCACTCACGACGCCGCCAAAGCAGCCGCCGACATCATCCTGGAAGCCGCCATTTTTTTTTAACTCTGCTCGTCTTGGCTTAAGCCAACTTCTCATCACGAATCCTCCTTGGAGAAGCGCAAAGACTTTTTGCGAACGCACGCTATTTCCGAGAAATAGCGCACGCTAAAATTGCGCACGCAAAGCGCGAAACCTGGTTTGCGTTCGGAGCATGCGCAGTGGCGACGACGCTATTCTTTGCGCACGCAAAGCTTTAGCGTGCGCTATTCTAAAACTCCCTATTAGACAGTTTTAGTGGATCGTACGCTAAAGCCTTGCGTACGCAATAAAATTGCGGGTCGGGAGTGCGCGTGCGCAGAACGCAATAGAAGAGCTAGCGTATTGCGTACGCACGCAACGCTGGGGATTTTGCGTGGCGGGCTAGCGGGCTCTGCGGGACGTTCTCGAGGGATCTCGGGCCCAACGAGAGCGCCAGTTTCAAGATGGCGGTTACCTCGACTGGCGCAGCAAAGGCGACGTGGTGTTTTCGAAGTTCTGTGTTACGTGAAATTGCGTGGTGTTCAGCTCGGCAATTCTTTCCGGGACCTATGGCGGTCGAATCAGATCGCCGTGCAGCTGAAGGAGTGCACAGTGAAAATGTTCGCCGCTTGGAATGTGCGTCAACGCTGCGATCTGCTCAACGCTAAGCCTATTCGCACAGTTCATCGCCGACGGACGAGCGACTCTAAAAGAAATCGCCGAAGTTCTCGCTATGTACTGGACATCAGTAGTTTATGAATTTCATTCCGCGATAGCACTGATAAAAGGTGCCGTTTCAAAGGGAAGATTAATGGAGGCTCCGTGATCGAATTTGGCTACGCACTCTTAAGCCTGGTTCAGACAGTTTCGTTTGACTGCTTTTGACTGCGTTGCGGCAGCGAGAAACCAGGACATCCCTGCTACTTATATCGCGTGCTAAGATGATTTTTTGAATTGGATTGAACGCTTCACACGAAGCACAGATGTGCCGGTGACTCGCTTTCGGTTCTCGACGCAAAGCAGTCAAACGCACTCAAACGCAAGTGTCTGAACCGGCCTTTACTCGTAGCCTCTGTACCCCGCAGAAAAGCGCGCTTGACGAGGCAGCTGCGGCTTGGTTTAATTTGAAATAAAATGATTGGACACGTTTTCATTTTCAATATTTCTTTCCAGCATGGTTGCGCTATAAGCACGCGGAATTCTGCAGCTCTAGCAAATCTAACCAAGATCATGGGCAGCGTTCACTCTAAAACGTAACGCACAACTAAATTCGGTCCGAGCAGGTCATTTTTAGCGTACGCTATACTATTGCGTATTGCGTACGTAAGAGCCAGCAACGCTATACTAAAACTGTCTATTCTCGGATACATCCATTTGATGGGCCACGCTATACTTGAGCTAGCTGAGCACAGCTGGCAGCGGCGCGAGCAAGGCCACGAGGGGAACGTGATGGTGCTCGAGCCATCCCACTGTTAACCAATGTTTCGGCCACCCCACGGGTACGTGTCGCCATCTATTGGTTGAACTAACGCCTTGTTCAAGATGGCTGCCGTGGGACCGCAGCCTTAAAGACGGCATTCACCACAACCTCCCGACAAGGGCTCGCCCAATCAGTTATTGTCTTACTTGCGATATCAGCCTCCCGCTGAATGACGGCACACGGTAGGTTCTGGCGTCCGGAGGATGATTTTCATGAGTTGGAGAAGCGTCAGGTGCGATCCTTCGAAAAAGGAACCGCTCCGTACCGAGACCTCGCCCCGGCACTGAACTTTGACCGGCTTCCTCTTGGGCACCTCACGAATCATCCACACACCGCACCCCCCCCCCCCCCCCCCCCACACACACACACACACCGTGTAGCCATCCGCAGATCTAGCGCGGACTTGCAGCTTGTCATCGGAGCTTCGCACTCCGGACACGCACGAAAACCCAGGAGCCAGGAGCAGGCCAACGCGCTGAAGCAGATTAATTGCTTCAAGAGGGTCTTTCACGGCGCCATGAAGACGGCACACGTTGAACGCCATGGCACTGCGATGCTCGCCTCTGGAAGGATAAAGCGCCGAGGGGGAACTGCGCGCTTCTTTGCATTTATTATTTTTATTTCATCCACCATTTTATACCTCGTGACACAATTCTAACAAACTCATTGGTTGATCGGTCGGACCACACCATCGCGTGACAAAACAAAGGCCAAACGTATGTCCACAGACGGCATCGTCACAGAGAAGGGAGCAGTCGAACCCAACAACAAAATGAAGTAACAAAGTGAATAAAAAGAAAAATAAGAAGGGAGCCGTTGGAGTTTCGGACAGCGCCTTCTTTGATGAGCGGAGCTGCTCTCCAGAGCAGCCGTGCTGCTCTGGCTGCTCGGAATATTCCTTTTTTATTATTTTTTTTTTTACTCTACAGGGTGCCACAACCCTTATTTGAAGCTGATTTGTTAAATTAATAACAAACGACGCGTTGGAACGGAGGAGGTAGAGAGTCGTGGCGTCAGAATTTGACGTGGTAGAAAAGAAAAGAAAATAACGAATGCACAATACATACCGTATGCCAAGACCGTTATACTCCGCACATGGCGAGGCCTTGTGACGCCGCCGACGACCGTTACGCTATTTATTTTGTTTCTTTAGATTTTTTATCGTGATGACTACTCCACTGTGCCTCGGAGTCTCCAGCGGAGATCCGGCAGTTTTTAATAATTATTATTATTGTCGCGATGGTGTGGTCCGACC
>NW_024609880.1:97396707-97539529 GCF_016920785.2 Ixodes scapularis | reverse complement strand
CGAGGAATCAGTAACGCAACAAGGTTCGTTGGTCATTTTTGCCTGCGAAACGTCACTTTGGCCTGCGAAACAGTAGCAAAGAGATTTAATAGCTTCAGAAAGGATGGTTCTCAATTAGTCGCTCATCTGAAGCCCAAAACCGATACCCTCTTGGACAGGCATCCTGGACAGCGCCAGCTTCGGAGACGTGGAGATCCGCGTCGGGCAGCGCTCGCTGCGGGCGCACTCCGACCTTCTGGGTCGTCTGTCTCCCGTGTTCGCCGCCATGCTGTCCGGAGAGACCCGCGAGGCGACCGGACGCGTCATTGTCATCGAGGACCTGTCGTACGAGGCCGTGCGACAGCTCGTCGAATACCTGTACGCCGGCACCCTGTCCGGGCTCGTGCATGGAGCGGCGGACCTCTACGCCGCAGCTGATAAATACGGCGTTTCTCAGGTTCATATTACGGCAGCATTATTCGATCGACTCTCTAGGCGTCGTCAAGGCAGTTCCCATTGTGCTGCAGCCTCGCATCGCTGCACGAGCACGTCTTGCGTCTCATTCGCAACCCACGTGGTTCGCAACCGCTGTCGTGCTGATGCCCGTGCCCCATCGGGAGGCACTCTTTAGTGAACGCCCACGTTTCACCGAAAACCACTTCAGCGAATAGTCGGCCGCCGCAAAGCGGCGTTTACGGGTGGGCCAAATGGGTTCACATTTTTGTAATTAAACCGCCGCAGACTGTCGCCGCGAAGCGAGCGCGCGGAGCCGGGGGAGGGGTTAGCACGCGCCTTTGTTATCCGCTAAAATGTCGATTCGCTCAAATGTCGCGGTTCGCTAAAACGTCATTCGCTGATGTGATATAGACCCTTTTTTACCCCTTCACCGGTCGGGTTATCCTAACAAAAAACATTCTCTCGCGTAAGCAGAGGCTTGAAAACGCTGGGGTGCCTTCGGGAGGACTTTGCTTGGGGTGGTGTCAGTTTGGTCGGCCAACTCTTCATTTTTGTAGCCTTCTAATGAGTGTTTTGGCTTCTTTTTTTGTGGAGCAGTGTGTTCAGTATATTCCAGACTCTGGTGGTGTGGAGTTCCATAGTTCAATCCACTGGTCGTCGGCGGTTTTCTGGGGGTAATCTTGAGCTTGTGGTCGAGAGGTTAGAGCGCCGGTCCTTGACGACGCGGCGTGAAAGTTCCGGGTTCAAATCGCGCTAGGAGCTTTTTCTTTTGTATTTTGTGCGTGTCTCATTTTTTAACTGTAATCCTTTTTACGAATCAGCCACTTGCACTACTGCGCCTTACACTGTTTTTACTGTTAGTCCCTCCCGTTCAATCGAAACACCGAGAAAAAAAAAATATCAAGTTAACGCTCTAATACAATCGCTTCATAATGTTCATTAAAAGAAAACCAAGGTAACAGTATCGGTATGGCTTTCACACGAACGGAGCCGAAACAAGCATCCTTTCCCCAGCAACTATCATTTTATGTGTTTTTAAATATACAACGCTCTTGCTACGACTCCTTTCAATAACAGGAGACGCCTATTTAGTACTAATGAAAACTGCAGTTGTGACAATTAAAAAAAAACTTCCACAAAATAAGCAAAAAGTAATAAAGACTAGCAGCCGTGGATGCATTGATCGAGCGAAATCCTACAGGCAAGGCAGCAAGTCAAACGTTTGAGAAAGTAGTAAAACCGAAATAAAAGAGATCATACTTTTACTTGCATGGAATGTGATAAAAGGTGTATTTTTACTCTTTACATTTTGCTGTGGAAATCGTTTTGTAATATTAACACATTACTTGTTGAATTTTAGTTAGAATAGCAGACGATCACAACCGAATGCAAAAATGAATCGGGCGTCGACATCGCGAACCATATCTCTAACCCGAAAACCTAAAATGAATTTGGATCAACAAATGGAATTAATTAGGGCAGTTGGAAAACGGAAACAACAAATTCTAGAGAAATTTAGCAGCACAGCTACCTGGTGAACGAAGAGACGGGCATGGCAAGATATTGTCACCTTTCCGCGGAGTGTACGGCAGATGCAAGGGGCGTGGGGGAAGTTGGTAAAGAAAGCCAGAGACATGTATGCCTTCTTCCGAGGTCATGCAAGAACAACGAACTGGTGAGTCAGAACTACCATCCCAATGATTTTATAGAGCTCATAGGGCCTTGCCTACATTCTTAGTGGAAGTGCAGTCAAATACATGAAAAAAAAAAAAGAGGGAGAGTTTCTGGCGCGATTTGAACCCGGGACTTTCACGCCGCGACGTCAGGTCACTGTCGGCGCTCTAGCCCCTCGACCACAGCAGAAAGCGCGAGCCGCCGTCGCTGGCGGAAGAAAATAAATATACTGCCGCCGCTTTTATCTCGCGTGGTTTTTTCTTTATTTTGGCTCATATTTACCCTCCCTGGCCGTAACTTTACCTGGCGGCCAATTGGACTCCACTTGAAAGTCCCTGCAGTCAGTTTCTGCGAGTGAAGTTATGCTTTTGTGCTTGAAGCGAAACGGATTTCTCCGCCATTAGAACAGGGACGCTAGGTACTTCCTTGGCCGTAGCCGCGGCCGCGTCTGTAAGATGAGGAAACCGGCCCTGGCGTCTTTTTGCCGGTGGTCTCGAATCACTTTCAACCATTAATCTATTTTAGGAAGGTTTTGAGTCAGACCTTCTCACGCGTGCTGAGATGATTCGCTGCACGTCGAAGTCTAGCCAGGGAGAAAGTTTGTCCTCTTTATGGTCATGCGTGCAGGTGAAGCAGGCTTGCGCGCGGCAGCTGTCCAACGCGCTGACGCCGGACAACGCACTGCGGGTGTTCGAGCTGGCCGTCCGGCACAGCGACCGAGATCTGAGCCGGGACTCGGCGCGTTTCATCGACGCCCACCTGCCCGAGGTGCAAGCGTCCGACGCCTGGGAGACGCTCCTCAAGGACGACAGCTTGACCCTGGCGCTCTTCAAGTGCGCCGCCCGCTACCAGACGACGCGCGCGGACGCGTCGTCTGCTTCGAGCTCGAGCACCAACGTGTGACGGCCCAAGACAACTAACACCCCCAAAAATATCAAGGCCACAGTGCGGAATCGTCGACGTCACCTAAAATAGGCCAGTGCGGGACAGAGATTGGACGCGAGTACTGCGTCACCGTTCGGCTGGGACTCGTGTTCTCACTGATTGGACGAGACTCCCAGCCGAACGCTCATGCGGCACTCGTATATAATCCGGGTTCGCGTTGGCCTCTTGTAGTTGACGTCATAAATTCAGCGCTGCGGTCTGGCCACCTTTGAGTTGTTGCCAGAGTCGTCCGCTTCTCTTCTTCTGACCGCTGTGTCGCATTGATGAAACGTATAAGCACGCACCACGCTTTTTTGGACTTCGCGTTGAGGGCGTTGGGCCCGAGTTAGGCCAGCGCGCTTCTCAGAATTGGGGTTCTGTACGAGTTTACATTAAAAGAAAAGAATAAAAAAAAAGGAGAGATAAATTTATTAAAATATTCAAGCTGTTTTGTTCGGTACCTTTTTGTTAAAGTCAGGCAATGGTTAATAGACCCTTTTCAAAAGCCACACTATCCACTCCAGAGAAGGATCCAAAGCTATGGGTAGCGGGCAAATGATTTTCACAAATCGGCAAATGTACGAACTTAGGGATGCACAATTCAGCTGATTCTAAGCAGACATTTTGGAACTTCAGTCGCCACTAAATGAACCTGGCTTTTGAATAAGTTATTGTTCGTCATAGAAGAGGTGCCTGATCGAACTGTGCTCGTGGAAAATATTTTAATGTGAGTTGATAGAGAGAGGCAAGTCTTCAATTATGTATAGATAGCAGTTTTCTTTATGCGATAGCCTTTTTTATCCGATATCATTTAAGGGGGGTGATAGGGCAAAGGCAACGAGCACCGTGACGATACATTTTTGACTTGATTGCTTGATTGGCTCTTTAGGATCGTAGTGATTAACTGATTAAAGAAAAGCGTTTTGCGGAGGAATTCGTTGAAATAATAATGTTTGCTTTTCGCACACAAGGGTGCCGCAATGTCCTAATGTTTAGGGTGATGACACCCTTTGTGGTATCCGATGCCGACAGCGCGTGCTCACATGGAAAAATACCAATAAAATCTCCGAAAACAAAATGTCCCTGGTGCACAACCAACGCCAAGAGCGCGTGCAGAGAGACGCCCTTTCATGTGCTTCAGAACAAAAGAAAAATAAGCGTTTGGAACAAAATGGCCAGCTGAACGCGCAAACGATGGCACCCTTGCGCTCATATATGAAACATAGGCGCCGTGCATGACTCTTTATTCTCAACTCTGCATAGTTAAATGGAGCATGAAATGATCTTAGATTTTCATTAAATAGTAACTCCAATAAATACAATGTTCATTGAATCCAGAACTGGAATTCATTCAAGCGCGTCTAAAAATGTCTAAAAAAAATACAAAAAAACTGGTCGGCTTTTGAAAAAGTCGCTACCGTGCGGCCGAAATTGGAAACATGCGAAAGCGGGGATACCACCTGTAGCTGTGTGGACCCATACACACGGACCCGTATGGCAGGATAAAGGCACTTTACTTTGGGCCCGAAAACTGCACTGCGAAGACCGTTCTTTATACGCGCCGGGGTCCGAATCTCCTGATTCACGTGAGTCCAACACGCTCCTATGTCTCGAGTCTTTCTCGTCCGGTGCTTTGCGTAGTCTGGTCGGATACCGACGAACCGCGGTGGACTCGGACGCATGAGCTGATTGTTTCAGAGCCGTGTCCGATGCATCTGCTGCTAATTGTGGCGGATCAACTGCGCAAAAGTTGTCCACCGGCGTTGGGACGTACAATGCTGTCCAATCTTCTTCGCAGATCCGTTCCTTGATCTGATCGGCGTGCACCCGGTGTTGCTTGTGATTTTCAGGCATTACTTCAAACGTAACTCGTCCTCCTTGGCTGACGATGGTATACCTTTAATCCAGTGGTTCTTCTTTAACTTATCCTGCATCCAGGCTTTCTGATTTCTCTAAAACGTCCGGTCGCGACCTCTCGTCGTAGTTGCTCTTTTGGCGAGCCCGTTCGCGAGAAACTTTGTACGAATGACCTGACTTGATCAAATCCATCGTCGCTCTGTAGTATCACTCGTTTAGCATCTCGCACGGGGGTTGTCCCGTCGTAGTGTGGTGTCACCCTATACTCGAGGAGGAACTGTCTTAGTCCTTCCTTTTCCTCCCTCTTCTTGGATATCCGCAAGGCAGACTTTACTGTCCTCAGTAAGTTTTCGGCTAAGCCCTTTGACTGCGGGTGGTACAGTGGTGTTAAGATGGGTCGAATTTCTTGTTTTTCTAGAAAATTCTTAAAAATGGCACTAGTATACTGTGGTCCATTATCACTGACTACCTGCTCCGGCAGTCCATGAACAAGGAAGATTTATTTGAATGCTTCCACCGTCCACTCAGCTCTGGTCGACGGCATCAAAGTGACTTCTGACCACTTGCTGTACGCGTCGATCACCACCAAGGACATGGCATTCTGGTATTCTGCGAAATCGGTATGGATTCGGTACCAGGGTCGTTCTGGTACTTCCCATTAGTGTAGAGGAACGTTTTCGTTCCTGTCAGAGACTGAAACACAAGCTACGCAGGTCTGACTTTTCGCTTCGACTATGTTTGGCCGCCACACGAACGGGCAAATATCTTCATTTCTGATTGTCCAAGGTGTCTTTCATGTATTAAATCCAGAAGACTCCGTCAAAACCAAAGGGATCACTGCGCGCATGCCACAAACTAGGCAGCCATTTGCCACAGTGAGTTCCGACTGTCTCGATGTGTATGGTTGCATTTGTACACGTCGCGTCCAACCGATGGCTATCCTTCCATTACGTACCGGTAGACCTTCGACAGTGTCTTGTCTTCAGCAGTCTCCGCTGCGCTGTTAGGTGTCCTGACTGGAAGTTTGGTCATATTTTCTTCAACAATCGCCGTGATGTCTGATGACACGAAGCTCACAACCTCGGCGACTCTATGTTGAACTTCCACGTCAAACTCTGCATCAGGTCCCTGAGGTAGTTGTGACAAGCCATCTGTGTTTCCAAACTGAGTTATTGGAGTATACCTAATGTCATACGAGTAGCCTTGTGGGATCAAGGACCATCGTTGAAGTCTGTTGGCGACCGTCACAGGGATTCCCTTCACTGTACCAAAAACCACCGTAAATTTCTTGTGATCTGTATACAAGACAAATCTTTTTCCCCACAAATACTGGTGAAACTTCTTTACGCCAAAAATTATAACTAGAGCTTCTCGCTCAATCTGGGAATATCGTTTCCCTGCGGAAGGTAGCGTTTTCGATGCATGCGAAATTGGGCGTTCCTTTCCTTTTATCTTGTGGGAGATGACCGCTCCGACGCCAACTGATGAAGCATCGGCCGCCTAATAGATTGTCTCGGTTGCATCAAAGTGAACAAGAGTCTCCATGGACGTTAGACACGTTTTGATGTCTTCAAAGTCTTCTACGCAAGGCAAACTCCATTGCCAAGGGACATTCTTCTTGAGTAGGTTGCTCAGCGGTGCGCAAAGGTCGGCTAACCCTGGCAAATACTTCACGTAATTCTGAACCATGTCCAAAAATGCCCGTAGGTTATGTAGGTTAGACGTCGCCGGCATGCCAAGTATGGCTCCAACTTTCCTTTGAGGGGGACGTATTCCTTCCGCGGACAGAATCTGTTCCAAATACTCCACTTCTGGAAACATAAACGCACATTTATTTTTCTTTAGCGTGAACCCATAGTCTTCAAGTGGTAAGAACACGAGGTCCAGGTTCTTGATGTGCTGCTGATCAGTTTCTCCGGTGACGATGATATCATCCAGGTAACATGCCACGCTTCCCAGGCCAGCAGTTACCTTTTCCATGGTTCGCTGGAAGATGGCAGGTGCTGATGATATGCCGAAAAGCATCCGGTTAAACTGGAACAATCTCTGGTGAGTGTTTATGACTAGATACTTCTTTGTATCCTCCATCTGAAGATATGCCTCCGACAGATCCAGTTTCGTGAACTTCCGTCCTCCGTTGAGTTTCGAGAAAAGTTCCTCGGGTCGTGGGAGCGGGTACTGCGCGACGTTCAACTGAGGATTAACAGTCACGCTGAAATCTCCGCATACCCTCACCGATTAACTGGTCTTCGTGACAACGACGATCGGTGTGGCCCATTACGCTGTTTCCACTGGAGTCAATGCGGTGGGCAAGTTCGTCTGCTTCAGGGTGTAAGATAGACAGGTGGGGAAACGGCCCATAGAAGCCTACCGCAGCGCCGTGACCGGATTGTGTACTCGTCTGCTTGCAGGTACCCTCGATTTGCGACAGATGGCGCTGCGGCGAGAGGAAAAAAATTCGAATCGGATTTGCATGGAACTCTATGGGAGAGTGCGCAAAATAAACCGAGAGCACGACAGTCCTCCATCGAAAATGCACGAGAAATTATCTCTGTCAGTTTAACTGGTCGCCACCGGTCGCCCACCCGGCGTGAGAGTTCGCGGTGCTCCATATAGATGGCGCCACAGAAAAAGAGAAAACCGAGGGGGACACAATCCGGTCGCTCATTTGGCTCTCGTTTCCCCACCTGTCTATCTTACACCCTGGTCTGCTTCTTGCGCAGGGGGTAGCGGTGACGTCAGAACGCCAAGCCCTGATTGGCTGATCGCTACCCCCTATCTGAGCGTCGTGTGTCGTGTGCTCCTTTGCAACGTCGTCTGCTCGCAACGTCGTCTGCGTCTGTCTTACCTTTCCTGCGACTTTCGGAATCGATCTTACGCCAAAAATATGCGTAAGACAAAACTTAAGAACAAATTCGTATTCACGAAACTAAATTTTCGTAAGTTCTGCGCAGACTACGACGAAATCCTACGACAGCTCCGAAGCCGTCTACGCACTTCTTACGATCAACTCAGCATGGCCGACAGCTCGCGGTCGCGACGACCTATGGACGTTTATCTTTCTACGTGCGCTTCTCACGCGTCCCGACTTCAAGCAGCAAGAAAAAAGTAAAAATTACTTGAAACAGACCACGACGAACAAGGACGCTGGATCCACAAACACCCGGGAAAAGCTGCAACGGCCACGATTCCACCGAACGCGACCAAGCGAGCTTCGGCAGTTAGGCCTAGCAAGCACTCCGCAGCTCGGCGACCGTCTGCCCACGACCGGCTGGCGTGCTGAATGGAATATGCCCGCGCGACCCTTGTGAACCCTTCCCGTATTATACTTTGATCGCTGACCTCAATTTTAGATTAAGAGGTCAATTTCTTCCTCTTGTTATCTCCTTGTTTTCCGAGGAATGGTGACTCTCGCCGGTGGAAAAGCGGTGAATCTCCGACAGACGCAGGAAAGGTAAAGCAGCCATCGCTTTGATAGCAGACATAAAGCAGACGACGTTAGCTGCGCCAACCCGCCGACGCCGTTAAAGAATGAGGGGTCTTGCCGCACACGAAAGTAGGAAAAAAGTATTTGGGAGGGAACTTGCGGACACTAACACGCTCACTCTCGGTTCTTAGCAAACAAACCTCGGCGCCTCGGGACACCTCGCCAGTGAGTCCTTTGACTTCGCTCCTTGATGTGCGTCTGCTAGTTGTTAGACAAAAACAACGTACCGTTCAAGTTATTTCGTCTGCCCTCTCTAAAAGGCGAAGTCGAGCTCGCTCGTAAAGACCCGAAAGTCGCAGGAAAGGTAAGACAGGCGCAGACGATGTTGCGAGCAGACGACGTTGCAAAGGAGCAGACGACGCGAGATAGGGGGTCGCGATCAGCCAATCAGGGCTCGGCGTTCTGGCGTCACCGTATCTTCCTTTCTCATGCGCAGAAGACGAAAATGAGCCCACTTGCGAGGCGTATACGCCGGTGTCTACTTGTCTCTTCGAGTCAGACCCTGCCGCTTCGCTTAGTGCAAACGGTAGTGGTCTTGGCCGTATGAACCCTCGGGATGAGATTCTCTTTGAGGTGAAGTTGAGCCTTGATATCCATGCACCAATTAAGTTAATTTCTGAATAGTGCTGCGTACCTAGTCAACAGCGTCTTGAGGCTCTTTTCTGTTTTCACAAGAGCGACAAAAAAGTTGTTGAGATCCAATTTAAAAGCTCTCACCCAGATCCTCCCCAACAAGGTGACTTGGTTTGTGTTAGTAAAAATAACCTCTAGAGTGCACTTCTTTTCTTCAAATTCAACCTGAAGTTCACATTGGCCCTTGACCTTGATAACCTCCTTGCTGAAACTTTGCGGTTCGTAGGGAGTTTCGTTCAGCTCCGGTGTTCCAAGGTGATGCCAAGTCTGAATGTCCAGTAAGGTGACTTGTGAACCTGTGTCTATTGGGAGTCCCACTTGCTTGCCTTCCATCTGACATTCCAGAAGCTTGCCATCTCGATCGAGAGCGGACTGAACCCTGGTGATTATTTGCACCGTCCTTTTCCTTGTTGATCGAGATTTGCCAAACTGTCCTTCCCTGCACATCTTGGCGATGTGTCCCTTGGTTCCACAAGCTCTGCAGTCTTCAGACATGAACCGGCACTTGTCGTCGACATGGTTTGTCTGCTGGGCAACGGAAACATTGCCCAGCAGACCTCTGCAGACCTCTCACCTGGCTGACTGCAAGGGGTGATTCATCGGCGCTTCTCAATTGACGGGACTCTTAATTCTTCCACTCGAAGAAAGCTTTCTGACAGTTTGAGTGTAATAACGATGGATAACTCTTTCTCTTTTGAACGAGACGTGCTCTCAAGCGTTGATCTCGAAGTCCTATGATAAAAGCAGTGAGCAACGAGCATGCGCCAGCATCGACTTCGTTTTCATACTCGCAGTTGTAAATGACTGATCGTAGTCGTGAAAGGGATTCGGTTGGTGTATCACGTTTATCCTGGCGCGTTGAAAACAACTTCGCTCTTTCAAATTCCTTGAAACGCTTCGGCGAAAAATGAGTGTCAAGTGATTTTGTCAATTCTTTATACGGAACTTCACTGGCCTGCCTCGATTGGCCCAGAGAGTGCAGCAGCTTGAACGTCTCGGGACCCAGAGATGAAATCAGAAAATTCTTTTTTTGTGGCATCATCTGTTATTCCGACCATGTCCAGAGATGCTTGGAACTTTATTTGGTATAAGTTACGGTCCTCTTTTGCCGGGCGAATGGTCCTGGTCCCATGAACCGAAAGACGTTCGATGCTGCTCGCTGCGATGTCTCGCCCGATGCGTCCATCAACTTGAGCCGTTCTCCAGGAATTCTCCGGGAACCCTCGTCGCCAATTTGTAGCGGAGTGGACACGAACCCGTATGGCAGGATAAAGGCACTTTACTTTAGGCCCGAGAACCGCACTGCGAAGACCGTCGAAGCCAATTGGAATTTAGGTGCCGTTTCGCTCAGCCAATGGAGACTTAGATGCCGTTTCGCTCAACCAATGGGAATTTAGGTGCCGTGTTTCGCTGTTACAGGCAACGGCTATTGACAACGCCGGCTTAGCTCTATGAGACAGTTAATGTTTTTACATTAAATTGTTTTCGAATTAAAAACCCGCCTGTTCCTGCTAACGAACCAGGGACATCTCCAATTCCCGTGGAGCGCTCCACCAACTGAGCTAACCAGAGACGCCAGTAGAGTTAACGGGTTTTAACAGCTGCCGCACACACACAACGGTGAACAGCCTGCATGTTAAGGTTATGATGATAATGCAATTAATGAAAACGTGCAAGCGAGTTGTTTGTCCTTTGTCCCTTTTGTTCCCCTTCTCCAGGGATTATTATCTTTATTCTTGACCAGCTTGCTTGCACCTTTGCTATATTTGCATTATCATCATAACCTTCAAATACAGGCCGTTGAACGTTGTTGGTGTTAGACAGGTGGCAGCTGTTAAAACCCGTTTGCTCTATGCTGACGTCTAACACCCACGGTTTGCTCAGTTAGTAGAGCGCTCCACTGGAGAAGAGATGTCCCTGGTTTGATACGGACAAGGCGAATTTTTTCAGTCGCGCACCAGTCACCTGGCTCTGGTTGGAGATTTGTGTTTGTCCTTTGTGCCCCTTGTTCCCCTTCTCCGGGAATTATTATCGTTATTCTTGTCCAGCTCGCTTGCACCTTTGCATTAATGGCATCGTCATCATAACTTTAAAATGCAGGCAGTTCACCGTTTTTGGTGTTAGACTGATGGCAGCTGTTAAAACCTATTTGCTTTACTGACGTCTAACTCCTGGTTAGCTCAGTTGGTAGAGCGCTCCACTGGAAATCAAGGAGTCCCTGGTTCGATACCAGGACCAGGCGGATTTTTTCTGTCGCACACCAGTCACCTAGCTGTGTTTGGAGATTTGTGTTTGTCCTTTGTGCCCCTGGTTCCCCTTCTCCAGGAATTATTATCGTTATTCTTGTCCAGCTCGCTCGCACCTTTGCATTAATGGCATTGTCATCATAACTTTAAAATGCAGGCAGTTCACCGTTGTTGGTGTTAGACTGATGGCAGCTGTTAAAACCTATTTGCTTTACTGACGTCTAACTCCTGGTTAGCTCAGTTGGTAGAGCGCTCCACTGGAAATCGAGGGGTCCCTGGTTCGATACCAGGACCAGGCGGATTTTTTCTGTCGCACACCAGTCACCTAGCTGTGTTTGGAGATTTGTGTTTGTCTTTTGTGCCCCTGGTTCCCCTTCTCCAGGAATTACTATCGTTATTCTTGTCCAGCTCGCCTGCACCGTTTCATTAATGGCATTGTCATCATAACTTTAAAATGCAGGCAGTTCACCGTTGTTGGTGTTAGACTGGTGGCAGTTGTTAAAACCTGTTTGGTCTGCTGACGTCTAACTCCTGGTTAGCTCAGTTGGTATAGCGCTCCACTGGAAATGGTGGACCTTTTAGTGCGAAAGCATTAACTGTCCCATGGAGCGAACCGACGTCATCAGCTTTGAAGCCGTGCCAAACGGCACCTTCCCCTGTCCGAATGTCGTCTGTAGCAAATATCTGATGGATTATGCTCCCATTCGCTGGCGCGCTTCAAGGAACGAGGCTCCTATTGGATCTCGTGCGGCGTAGTTCCAAAAAAGGCCACCAGAGAAGCCCTCTCCATGGCGGCGCAGCGCACGCAGCGACTCTGAGCGACCATAAAGCCCCTTCATGTTTTAAAAAGTAGCGCAAGGTACGTCCATACACGAGGCACGTGCAACGTGCAGCCTTTGGGGAGATCATGGCGGCACAGCTCTAGCACAGCGCACCACTGAGCTTGATTTCAGACGCCATGTTCTTCCCAGAAGTGGCGCGCGCCACGTTTCTCGAGCATTTCCACAGCAATGAATGGCGCCACTGTTCCCAGGATAGAGGGGCATTAAGCGACCCGGCCGCCGGTAAAAGGGAGCGGCGGCCGGCGGTGGCGGCAGACAGTGTTGCCAGGTCTACTGATTTCTCAGTAGATCTACCGTCTTTGCACGCTGTCTGCTGATTCCCTGATAAAAATGAAAATCTGACTTTTTTTTTTTTTATAGACAGAAAAACCTTTTCTTAAGTGAAGAACCATACGCAGTTTGGAACCCTGGCTCTCGTATTAGGCAGCAAACTCATGTAAAATAAAAAAAAAACGAAACTATAAATATGTATATATCTACGTATCCCTCGATTCATTCAGCTATCCACCCAAAGTCGTACACAGGCAACGCAGCCTTATACGAGCGTGATTACGAAACCGATACGACTTTGGTATTGCCTGGTTACGTCCACGTACGATAATGAGCGGTGACTCTTCAGATAGCGGCAACCGCACCCCTCCGGCCCCCTCCAAAAAGAACAAGTATGTAGGGAAGTATAATACAGCGTGGGAAAGTACTCATAGTAATCATTTCGCTTTCTGCAAGGGATGTGATGTACACATGGCCGCTAAAAAATGCGAATTAGAAATATTAAATCATGTAGAAAGTAGAAAACAGAACTAATTTATATGTGTTTATTAGTACAATATTTATTATGTTATGTTATCTATTAAAAACGGTCGGGAACGCAAAAGGTTTTCTTTTGTATCTACTAATTGTTTGGGTGATCTAATGGTATTTAGGAGGTCGATCTACTGACATTCGATTTTTTTCCATCTGGCAACACTGGCGTCAAAGCTTGTTCGGGCAAGCTCCGCAGTGGGTGTATGGCCGAGCGCGGCGTGGCCACTTCCCGAGAGCGCGCGCTCGGCCGTCGGCTGGCGTTACGTCGCCACTACGCCGCCACTTCGCCGTAGACGAACCAAGGAAGCGGTAGAACGAAATTCATGCTTTCGCATTCACAACTCGTAAGAAGTGCTTAGGTGTCCTCGGACTTTTTCAGTCGCGCACCAGTCACCTAGCTGTGTTTGGAGATTTCTGTTTTTCCTTTGTTCCCCTCCTCCAGGGATTATTATCATTATTCTTGTCCGGCCCGCTGGTACCTTTGCATTATTTGCAACATCATCATAACCTTAAAATGCAAGCCGTTCACCGTTGTTGGTGTTAGACTGGTGGCAGCTGTTAAAACTGGTTTGCTCTACTGACGTCTGACTCCTGATTAGCTCAGTCGATAGGGCGCTCCACTGGAAATGGAGATGACCCAGGTTCAATACCAGGACCAGGCGGATTTTTTTCAGTCGCGCACCAGTCACCTAGCTGTGTTTGGAGATTTGTGTTTTTCCTTTGTCCCCTTTTTCCAGGGATTATTATCGTTATTCTTGTTTAGCTCGCTTGCACCTTTGCTATAATTGCATTAGAATCATATTAATGTGAGCTCGTTCTGAACAAGTGCTCTTGAAATCGCCCTCAAATATGGCGTCCAGAGAATACCTTGTATAACTAGGGCATTTTTAAGTAGCCACGGTTGTCTTGATAAACTGACGCCGGAAGTGCTTTCGGTGCCTGGCCCTTTTGGCTCGTATTCAGAACCATAGCGAAGCCATGCCAGAACACTCTGTCAGGTGTATTTTGGACGGCTCGGGCCGTAAAAAGGCACCTGATAGCGTGTTTTGATTACTATTTTTAGAGAAGAGTATGTGACGAAACTATCATTATATCCTGTAGCTAGGGCTGTATGCTGCAGGTCCGAAGGTTATTCTTTTGGTTGGCATATGGGAACAACAAATTTGATTAGCTAATTATTGGCGTTCGTGACGTTATATTCATAAGCTACTCTTGAAAGCTTTGTGATATTTAAATGAAGGAAAACTCACCTACTTGCTTTGCATTTAAAGCGGTTTCGATACGAGTATCAGTCAAAATAATGTAAGAAGGTGCCAAAGAGCAAGAACTGATTTTTGTTGGCTCTAAAAAATAAATGTGGAGACTTACCTTTCTTGCTGGTATAATCTTGTCGATGACATAGATAGAAAAGAGCTTTAAACACATTTCGTAGCGAACACACCAGCTATTCCCCCTAAAGGTGAGACGTCATGTCGAGTTCTGTATCTTAATAACAATTCACTCGAGTTGCAGCACCAGTGCGTTTAATGCACAAATATTAAATGTACGTTTGTGCGCTAGGTCTTAGTGCAAGAACACGACTACATCACTGCGTTACAATATCAAAGTTCTGAACAACTTCGAGCCAAAATAACTAGTCACCAAGGTTTGTACAACAGCATTTTTATTTACACACGCCAAAGCCGGCGGAGGCCGCTGTGGCATTCATATGTCCCTCTGCAGTAGAACATACCGCCTCTGCTCCCGTTCGCCGACTTCGAATCTCTGATCACATATGTAAAGTATCCTCCCAACAAAGCATTTCAAACATTTGCTTTTTCTATCTCTAAATGGCACAATGATCTTTTTTTTACAACGTATACTGGAACAGGATGTCATTGGAGGAACAAGGTCACGATTTCCAAACTACTTGAATCTATTGAGCGATGTTATATCTTGCATGCACTTTCTCTCAGACGCTCGATGGCAAAACACGCGAACAAAGAACATTCAGTTTCTACTAAGAATGTTTTTTTTCCAGAGCAGGACGAAACCTTTGAGTGGTGCTTGTGACATTTGCAAGGAGGTATGTGCAATGGCAACTTTGAGGGAAAATTGCTACAACATGCTTCCTTCTGGCGAAGTAGGTTTTCCTGCAGGAAAAGTTTGGGGTGATACCAAAATATATCTTGGTTCGGATATGTTTACTGTATCACTGTTTGTGGTGAAAAAGTGGTAAATACAGTTGCACAATTTCCAGTAGGCAAACGAAGAGCTGAACAAAATGTACATGAAAAATTTGGAAATAAATTGGTTATAACTTTTGATTTGCTTCTCCTGAACGACTACTATGTGCTAAAGTAAAGCAAATAATGGCTTCGAATGCACTGACAAAATAAATAAATCAGGGCCTTTCGTTAGGTTTCCATTTAATTACTTTGTTTTATAAGTTGTTGGACTTAAAAATACATATTAGTGAAAACAATAGATAAAATTTCATCATGCCTAAGGCTAACACGATATCCGTTTCAAGCTTATCAAATTGCAAATATCACATGAAATTGCAAATGTGTATTGTAACCGAAGCCACACGAAACTAATTTTGTAAGTTACGTTACAGAATAATGCAGCTTATGAATGTAGCCACTAATGTTTATGACATCATAGCATGTTGATATGTAGACTCCGCTAAATATATGTATGCATTCTGATAATATTCACGGCAATAAAATATTGTCCTCACCCGTTAAACCTCATTTTTGACTGAAATAAGCAGTTCGGGACGTTATACATAGGTTCAGTTGAGTACTCTGGGTTTAACTGTTATTGTATATCAGCATGTGTTGGTAGATATGTGCACGACTAACCTGTGGAATGAATGCTGCTCTCCCACTCAATCCAAACACTGTTTATCCAGTGGAATCCCTGAGAAAACGCGCATTTAAAATTTAACAGTCAGTCACTGTTATAACTTTATAAGTTAATTGTTACATAAATTCGGACAAGAAAGTTTTCTCATATACCCTGGTACATTTGAAAACGCGCTTTCTCCGAGTGGTGTAAAGTAATACTCCTAGAAAGGTCACATATACTCGTGAAATGTCCATCAAAATTCTGAAAAAGTGATGCAGCAAATATGAGGATGTATTTATAGT
Source organism: Ixodes scapularis (assembly GCF_016920785.2). NCBI lineage: Eukaryota > Metazoa > Arthropoda > Arachnida > Ixodida > Ixodidae > Ixodes > Ixodes scapularis. Next base: position 97,523,493 of record NW_024609880.1, on the reverse strand, counting down.
GATCTGAACTAGATTTCGCTTCACTAAACTGAATGTTGGTTTAATTTGTTTGAAATTTTTTTTAAAAATATTATTCCTTCCAAAAAGAGTTTCATCCGTTGTTAACTGAACATTTTAGGCTATTCTACTTCGCGCTAAGACCAAAGCCTGACGACATAAAACGTACCTAAGCGCAATTTTATGGGTACGCCTTTTACCAAATCGTTTCTCAGAGCGAAGTTTATGATAATAGGAAGATGCGTGATTGCTTAGATTTTTTATAGGGATGCGCATTAAGGTTAAATTGCTTTTAGTAGCACGTCAGATGTTGCTATGAAGTGTTCTCTTCTCTTGTGACCTATCAAAGAGAAGTTTAGAAATATCACATGATACCATGCAGTTTAATCATTAGCGTTATTTTTGATCACAACACTTCTAAAGCGGCCATAAATTACGCCAGTGTAAAGTGTAGTGGGGAAAAGCTTGGGGCGTAACGGAATTCAATACTGTTCATTCGTACACTACATATAAATCACAAAGCGTAAGACTGAAGCCTTCTTCGTATGAAAGAATTCGTCCATCTCATATGGGGCAATAATAGCATATCAACATGTGTGATAAACAGTCAAGTTATAACCAGATCAAGCGAGTTCAGAGGTGTAGATAAGTAAACCAAAACTGCGGTCTCAAGAATATACTGTGGTTAGAGTTATGGCGGCTGCCGAGAAATATCACATAGTAAAGAGGTTCCAAAGTTTAGATACAAAAGCAAAAATGATTCAACATCACTACATTTATTGTTTTCCGGACCAGCATTGGTCAGAAATCGTAGATCTCCTTTTTATTCGCGTTTCCAGATAGCCAACGCGTTTTTTGCCGCATTCGACTGATGTGATCTGAAGAAATTCAGCAAAACCATTTCTTATGAAACGAACGTCATCCAAGTTTCTTCATACTCTCGATCGCGCATGTGACAATGGTTATACTTAAATATTTAAATGAATGAACGAGAGAGTATGTTGGTAAATGCAGCGTGAACGGGAAAAATAAACACGTAGGGGCAAGGGAGCTGTACCTGTATGTCCTTCACCCTCACGTGCTTCTTAGTTCTGTTCACATAAATCGAAGCCAACCTGTTAATGGGATCATTCCAACTCAGATTGAAATGAGACGTCACCCGCGTTGTTTGCAGTTGAAAGTAATCAGCTTAAAAAGCCGCTAATATATATTTAAAGAAAAAAAAAAAGTGAACGCTTCTTTTTTACTCGAAAGATTTAGGGCCATATCACAGCTTTTATGAAGTAAAACAATGTCCATTCTGGATTTATAAATTTTCCTAAGGTAATGGGCCTTGTGGGCGTCATCAGGTTTGACAATATCAGCCGATTAAAATCAGAAAAAAAATGAGTACCACATTTTTGGAATTTCTGACTGTAGGTCACGCCAAATCTATGGCCGTTTGCCCGAAAGGTGGATGATTGTCACGTTCAGAAAGAATGCCAGTGAAACACTTTCTCGCTTTTCTTGACAGCTTCACGTTTTGGCCACGAGATGCCCTGCTTGTTTTATGGCGTTAAAATCCGTCAGTGCGATAAAGACGCTTCCTCCCACATATTTCGTCTGGTTGCTTTCTGCGTAATTGTTACCACTAAAAGCACGCTGGTTTTCCCTGAGTTACGTTCCAACTTTTACACAATCGTATTTTTTGGCCATCTGTTGCCACTGTAGATTTTTGTCTGAAAACTAAAATGTGAAAGTAGTAGGTGCATCTTTTCGTTCGTGACCGAAACAAAAATCCAGAGTACAAATAAGCTGAATTCAATGTTAATCATTTCTGAACGTAGACACTTGCGTCGTCTCTATATACAAAAAAAAAAGTAACATCAGCAATATTTAAAGTGGCCCCTTTTGTGAAACTAAAGCAGGTGCCAAAATACAGAAGAAACGCTGTACAAAGAAAGATGTCGAGCGGCAGCACACTCCAAATCACATACAGCCGTTCTCGCTGTCGTTGTAGCGCACCGTGTCGTCAAATGGGTTATACCTTTCCGACACTTTCAGGCCGCCAGCGACCTTTTTTTTTTTTTTACCCTTCTTTTTCTTTTAAGCAAACGTTCAGGCTCCGGAAGGGTCACGATGCCATGGACACAAAGAAGACATGTTTTGTGGAGGGTGACATGTCATAAAAATGGTAGCTTTGGCCTTTCGCACTCCGTTCTAACTCGCTCGTGAGCAAACACACGCTTGCATGGAAACTCCGCGGACGATTGGTCATCACTCGGGTTACACAACACGTTTTTTGTTTTTGTGTGCGATCTCCGCTTCGTTCACAGCATGGTCTGCTGAAGATGGTTGGGCGAGGCGGACGGACTTCTGCCATCAGAAGCTCGCCTCGGAAGGAACTGGAAAGGAAACGGCTCCATTGTAAGCCTAATATACTTTAGTGGGTAATTGAAAAGCATCCGCACTCACCGGTAGGCTCATTAAAGTTTGTTTAAGCTCAACAGGAAAATTTGTGGGAAAATAAAAATAAAAAAAGCGAACTAGTGAGAAAATCAGCGCTTCCTATTTTTATTGCTGTTTGTGAATAGCGAATTCCTTGGGAGGGCATGTCGCAGCATTTAAGTTGCACAGAACAACGCAGCCTGCCTAAATGTTCTACAAAAGGCTGACTAAAGCAGTGACGTTGTGTCTAACTACTTGTCTCAGTATTAAAAATAATTATCCACAACAAAGTATAGGTTAGCCACTTTTTGACAGAAGCAATGACATAGCACAGCACATATTAAAAGCACGTTGGGAACATCCCAGAATGTCCAATCTACGCGTCACTTGAAAATTTGGGAGATTAACATATACATGACTGCAAGATGAGGTAGAATAAGGAATAATGCATTCAAGCTGCCAAAGGACATGATATTTTCATACGTTTTACGCAAGATTGGTAAAAAGCAGGATCAGAATCAAGGGCGCGTTCGATGCTTGCACTAGTAGGCAGAGGTGGGGGTATAAGCGCTTTTGAAAAATGCGCTGTAGTAAGCGGCCATCTTCTCATGCTCGTCGCAGCATGCAAAACATGCAAAAGGTTTGCATTTCGTCTTGGGGTGCTGGTGGGAGTGATGTCCATGTGTTTGGAATTGTTTACAAAAATGCCAGTTTCACGTTTAATTCTTTATTGCTTTTTTTGGAATGGAGTAACTCAATTACATGAGACACATCAATGGCCACATAACAATAAATGTGCTACAATGACCGATTGTTTTTGTTCTTCGTAACCCATGATTTCAAATGAACTTTTCCATTCGGTCGTATAAAAATATACACAATTGACTGTAGTTGTTTTTGTTACTTTTCCCCAGTAAGATACTTCATGCTCCTGCGGCGTCGTCAAAGCCAGAAAAAAAGCACGCCACTTTGTCTTGAAATACACTGTATGGAAGTATTCACAGGTCACTCCTAGAAGCACTACATAAGTTGGCACAATATTCTGCAGTAATGCAGGTTCGACGATCACAGTTTATACATTTGAGTCTATCAAAACTGTTCTTTTACACCCTGTGGTTGTCAGTCGTAAGTAGAACGCGCACACACACAGATACGCACGAATAAAAAGCACAAAGGAGTTTCGATCACAGCAGCAGCCAGAAGCTCGTGAATGAGTCAATCCATCGGACAGACAGCCGTGTTTGGTCGAGCTGTTCGTCGAACGGATACTCAATGGATACGTATGTTACAGCGGCTCACTTGTACAAGGAGGGGTGTCTTGCACTCAGGATGGGGATAGAGAAGTGAGGGGGAGGCAGGGGAAAGGACACTGCAAGAGGAAGGAGTGCCGGTGCGATGAGAGGTAAGTCATAGAACGCATGCCGGTCATCCGGGACCCTACGCTGGTCATGCCCGCGAGACTTCATGACTTCATAAACCACACAGTCACCTCAGCAACTAGCACACTCTACAGACGTTGTTTGTTCAAAAAGTCCATTGTCAATAAAGCTCAAGAGAGGACGTAACGAACTACATGTATCGCGACAGTTTTTTTCTTTCGATAGCAAACAAGAGGAATGGTGCAAGGTTATTTGTCAAAGTGCACTACTGATAAAAAAAAAAAAGTCATTCTGTTTTGTGTGCAGGAGGGGTAGGTAGGGGTATGACCCCTTAGGCACCCCCACAAAAAAAGAAAAAAAAAACATGGTTCCTAAAAAAAAAGAAATGCTAACTGACGCAAGCTTGCCCATGAGTTTTGTGCGTGGTCAGGGGAGTGTATGATGGGAAGGAATGCATCACATGGGAGCTGCTTTCGTAGGCGCCATAAAGATTAGCAGTCCAGCCAAGCGCACACTGCGTATAGCGATTTGGTGTTTTGAGACGATCGCAGATAGGAATTCTTGCCGAGATAAAAATCATTGATGCGTATCTCAGCTGGTCCGCTAGATGCACAATACCGTATGTACAATTACTAGAGACTACCAGACGCTACAGCGACACCGACATTGGTCTACACTCTACAGGTGGGTGCCAGTCACGAAGGTCAGTTTCGCTGGGAGAGCGTTAGACAGTATTCGACCGCGGCGCCGCTGGACAGAGATGTTGAATTGTCGCTAGCTCTGGTGACCCTGCTCATGCAATAGAGAGCGTTCGGGAACTATGTTCCAGTGGCCGCGGGCTCCCAGGTACAGGCAAGCAATCACTGTCACAACTTGCAGTGTTTTTGTCTTAAATAACAGTCACACACTTATACTTCTGTGGCGCTTTCCTAAAGCGACTTACGCTTATGCTGGTGTTCGCATAAGACATCCGGCGACCCTCACTTCTAACACACGGCGTCTGAGAGAGGGTTTTTCGCAGTACACCAAGCACCTGGAAAGGAAAAATATTTTTTATTAATTGCTTGAAAGTTGAGGCTTGCTGAATCAAGCACAGTCCTAATTTATGATTAGGGTGGCATAGTTATGTTATAGTTATTATTAGGGTGAGGTAGTTATCAGCAGCCTAAGCTACGTGCGTTGTAAATACGGTAGTTAAGTTCTGTTGTGGGTATCAATGCGGTTAGTTGCAAACATATTGGTGACGATTGAACACTTCACATAGACAATGCACTGTTTTACAAATTACATAAGAATTACTTCTTCATGAAAAACATATGCAAAGATTGGTTGCATGAAACAAAACCTATAATATACTGTTTAACAATGTAATGTATGCGTTCGCTTAGTTTGTTGTTTTGTGGGAAATTGCCTTTAAATTTCAGAGTGAAAAATATTTCCAGTAATTTGTATTTTTTGACAATCATAAATTCCAGTCCCTAACGGGATCAAAAGTTATTATTAAAAGTTTATATAGTAAACACATCAATTATTAATAGTACATTATTTGATGTATTATTAAAACTTGTTTGCATACGTCCAGAATATGATTGGTACTACCTCCTTGTATCTGCAAAACAATTGTACATCATTGCCAGCCAAGAAATAAAAATATGGTGCTCAAGGCCAAGGAGATAATTTTTGTGACAAATTGCGAATTTGTTTTTATGTAATCTACACAAATTTGGGAGTATTCATTTGATCTTCGAGCCGGCCTATTTTAGAGTGCACGTAAGAGCCGGGTACTTACCTCTCCATTAAAGAAGCAAAACAAAAGTGCGACACATAACCCCTGAAAAAAAAGAAAAAAAAAGGACACATGTAATTAGAAGAAAAAAAAATTGCTCTCCAAAGTCCCTTTCGAAAACTTTACAAGCTTCCTACAAACGTCTTAAGCTGCTACTGAATTTAAAGCAAGCTTTGTAAGCAATCTTTCTAGGAATCTCTTATTTAGAGTATATTCGGATGCACCAGATGCGCGCGGGCCTTTCTAGTTTAAAATGGCAATGTTTTATGCCTTGAAAGGGCAAAAATTATGACATGGGCTGGAATTCAGTAATACACAAGAAAGGCTGTCTGAGGCAACTTAAAAACCGTGATTCGGGGCTTTTTTGGCGACCTTTTCCGCTCGTAATAATCAGGGCACCTGGCTGGGGTAAAGTCAGTTTGTTTAATATTTTCAGGATTCCAGATGTGTGAAAACCAATTAACATGCGAAAGCAACGCTAACGCCCGAGAAGTTTTTTGCGTGACCTTCAGGCGGCGACCATTTCTATTTGAGCAAGAACTTCTGTTGCTGTTTTGGTAGCTCTTTGGGGTCCAATACAGGAACATATGCAAATTCTGTAGGTCTAAATAACCTAAAATTAAAAAAAAAAAACTACTACGCCAACGTTTTTGTAACTATAAGCTACAAGTCTCCATGAGGAAAGGCAAGCATCAAAACCGTTTGAATGTTATTCATGGTGTTCTTAAAAAAGTTAATTTCGGTTCTAGCTGTAATAAAGCAGCCACAAACTTGGCACGAAAAGAAGTTCGAAATGATACGGGTGATAAAACAATATACTAAAATATGTAACTTTCGACAGTATTCAGTAGATTTCTTAGAAAGGCCACGCTCACATTGCCGTGTGGGCTACGCGCTGGCCGTACCAATCAAACGCCTCCCTTTCCTCGCCTGACCGCTCTTTCTCTGCGCGCACGTGTGGGCGGGAGCGGGGATAGACATAGGACCGGTCAAACGAGCACGTGACTTCCACCTTACTCTGTCAACTTGGGGGTGGACAAAGTGTACAGTACAAGAGACTCACCTGAAGTGAAGTGACCAGGGCCGAGATGATTTCATAGGCAAGAAAAATGGACCCTTTGTCGGGGCGAAAAGGTGTGACCACGTAGTGCAGCCCCAACAGCGGAAGCAGGATTACAGTGGCCCTCACTGCCTTCCTAAAATAAAGAAATAAAAACAGACAAAAAATTGTAAGATGCTCTCCTCATCAACCTTCAAGTACGTGTATTTGAACCGAAACCACATATAGCGGCGCAAATTTATAAAAAGAATATATATATATATATATTTTCGTATCATTTTTTTAAGTTTCATTGTATATATCGTAATATATAGTATTGTTTATTATTTATTTATTTATGATTTTTATTGATATATTATTTATTCGTTAGCTTATCAGCTTTATTTTATATAATATTTACTAGTTTTATTGTGTATATTTACTAGTTTTATTGTGTATTGTGTCATCGAGTAATTAAATCACAAATGATTTGAAAAAAAAATATGGCTGCAGAAACCACTGTTGTTGTTTCTTTATGAATTGCGACAACATTCGTCTAGGGCAACCTCAAGGACGACGTCTGAGACGACGTCGATGACGACGTCCTAGAGAACGACATCAAAGACAACGTCTAGAACGACCTCTAGGGTGATCTTAAGGACGACCTCTAGGACGACCTCAAGGTCGTCAGGTCCTTCGAAGAGGGTGCGATTGTGAAGGAGTGTGAGAATGTGAGCTGAAATGGTCGACTGCATCTAAAGAATGCTATCACGTTAAAATCGCTACCACAACTACTAAAATACATACACACAAAAAGCTCATCGCTTCATAATAAAAAGCCTAATGAAGAAGTCCGAGCCCTTCCCATTATATAAAAAAGAGGCTTAACCTATAAAAAGAAGCGGCTAGGTGCAGTTCAATAAATAAATAAAGTTATTAATTCTTTAATACCACATGATCACGTGTTCCTCCAAGCGATCGACATTTACATGGCAATTTGTTTAGAAAAAGAAACGTTATTTAAAGAATAAGTAGTTTAGTCTCAAATTATTTCAAAGGTTATAAAAATGATCCTTTTTTATCTAGTACCGTTTTTTTAAACACAATTCACCTAAGAAACTGCGCAACTTGAGAATGTTCAGCCTTTAGCTTACCATTCCAAAGCTTTGTAGTAAAAGTGAACTTAACTTAGAAATAGGCCAAGTATTACCCCAATAAAACGCAGGTGCTCTGAAGAAGTGCTAATGAATTAACGTGAGGCATATAATTTTACTACAATTAACCTAATTATAGTTTATTGTAACGACGTCAATTACATTTATCATTCAGGAAAGCGTTTCGATTTGGATAGTTTATTATGAGCGAGGGAGTTATGTTAATAGTTGTGACGGTAGCCATTATCCGCAGCCAGACATTTCGAAGTGTTATAGCTTCGTTATTTTTATTATCAAATTTACGTGAACCAATGTATTTATTATTCTCACACGTCTGTGTGTTGTGGGCAAGCATGTTTCTAAGATACCAGATTATTTCTATTTAATGATGCATCTCAAATGAGGATCCACATTAAATGTCCAGAAAGGGCAACGCAAACATGCTCGTGTCATATGTGGAATTCAGAAATAGTTTATAAAATATGTTAGTAAAATGCAGCAATATGCCAAAGTTCATATACGCATTGCCATGCAAATTAGTTGGGCAAGCTAAAATACAAAACGTAAATTAAGTTAGTAGAGCAATCTCTAACTAAATAAGTACTTCAAATGGTTTTATAAATATTCTCAGAGCGCTCCAAGCATTTACAGTTAGAGATTGTGTTGATGATTCGCCGAGGAGTTATTTTAGAAATCAAGCGGCTGCAAGGAGATTGACCAATAAGCATTCAGGTCCAAGGTACAAAAAACGAAAACAAAATATAAAGCTAAAACTGACCTAAAATTGACTGGTGGTTTGCAGTGGAGCCAGCTTGAAATCAAGTGTCCTCTAGCAATAAACACGGTATATTTGTCAAACGTAGTTTAACTTCATAAAACAACGTATAAAGACCACCGGTTAATGGTCAACCTCAAGCGGTCTAGCTTATAGATTTGCTGAAGTTTGATTTAAAAAAATTTAATCCAGGGTTTACAAACAAACTCCAATAGAAAATAGAAAGAATACAAAAGCTGGCGTATTAGGCACAGAAGAAATTTGAGAACGTGTGGTGTTTGTGTTTACTAATTTTTAAACGCAAACCCAATCTAAAAATTACAACAAACCACAACAATAATATTTAAAATAAAGCTTTAAAGTACCGGAAGCCTTAGGAACCGCAGCAAAACGATGCATATTAGAATTGAGAAAAAAGTGCTTAAAAGATATTGGTTCAAACTTTGCTTCAAAAACCTGCTGATTTCGTAGTATTTACTCGTCATTTTTATTATTTACACTGAAGAGACATTATGTTACACACACAAAACTTTTTAGTTTGATTTTTGTGAGTATGTTTTTGTTGTCATTGTTCCAATAACTGTTTTCAAATATTTTCACAAAATAATTTATGTTTACCGGCGATTCAATTAACTGAGCCTGACTGGCTGATGTGACAAATTTTGTATCACGTAATTCAGCAATGTACATTCCGATGAAATCAGCCTATTGTTGTAAATATATCTATACTATTTTTCTACGGTTCAGACATGCAGCATGTGAATAGTACTGCTAAGTAGCTGCAAGTTGTTAGCAGTAAAATTGAGCAGCATGACATAATTATCTTGTTGAGTGAGGCTCTGCGGTCAAACCAAAGTTAATAAAACCTCTGAGTGACTTCACGCGCCAAATGTAGCATATATAGACAACCTGAATATGCATGTATGAATCGTAACAATAACTTTTAATTATCTCAATTTGTAATAAACTGGACACACCCGCGAACAGTTTATGTCCAAACTTCGGAAATTTCCGAATTCAATTTTAGCCCCATTTAAATTTAAGAGTCACACACAGATCCAAGGGGGGGGGGGGGGGGGGGCGACGGGGGCGGCGCCCCCCCCCCCCCCCAACCAAAGTCGATCCCTCTCCCTCCCCCCTTCTCGGAGGGCAATTTGACACGGGAGGACCACCCTTGCACAAGAAAAAATGAGAGAACAGTATCCTTAAAAATTTGACACGGGAGGACCACCCTTGCACAAGAAAAAATGAGAGAACAGTATCCTTAAAAATTTTTCCGCCCCTCCCCCCCCCTCCAAAAAAAAAAAAAAAAAAAACACAACGGAGTTTTGGATCCGCCCCTGCGCAGGAGAAGGTAGTAAACGAGACATCAAAATATCTAACTTGTTGGCACCCGTCTATGACATAACTAGAAAAATGCCCCCCCCCCTCCCCATTTTCTTTTCTTTTTAATTGCAAAAATAAACAACGCATTGCCGAACGGTCGTTTTTTGCCCAAATGTAGCTCTTGCGTTTCGAATTAGATGCCAAAGCTTCAAAACTGACCGTTAGCTTATTCAGAAGTTGTAAGGGATTTTTTAAAATTTTAATGAGAAAGCGGCCGACAAGGCTGTCGAATGGCTGCTGAATGGCTCAAGTTACCAAAAACGGGCAAAAACGAGCCCCACTTTGCCAATTAAATTTTTGAAAAAGTACTTATAACTTTTGAGTGATTTTACGGTTCGTTCTGAAACTTTGTCATCTGGTTTCAACCGCCAGTGCGACATTTGGGCAGAAAGTGAACGCTTGGCAAATTGTAAATTATTTATTAAATGAAAAAAAAAAAAAAAAACATTCGGCGCATTTATTTTTTTTTGGGGGGGGGATAGGCTGTAGATATATACGTTGGAAGTTGTGCAGCTAACTATTTTCCCGATTGCACACGATAAAACATTTTTTTCTATATAATATTTCTTTTTCTCAAAAATATGGTGGGCACGTGATGCTGCGAATGCATTTATTTTCAATCGTGTAGTGTAAGCGCAATTGCCAGAACGGTTGAGTAAGCGGACGGCACCACCCACTTTGTCCTCCTCCGTCCACAAATCTAAATGTCGGAACGTGTTTTGTACAGATGCAATAGTCCACAACTTTAATTAGAAAGATTAGATTCGGTTAAGCAGTTACCATAGGAAAGCTTCTGAACGAATGTGTTAAAATATTATAAATATTAAGTAAAGTACTATCTGTTACAGGCTGAGTATTAAGGAGAAGCTCCTCGCATCTATTTCCACCTCAGCAGAGCGAACGCTATGCGGAAAGCAAAGTCGTCTGCTTCTTTTGCAGGAGTTGCGATGACGTCAGAAAGACGCCGAGCTTTGATTGGCTGTGATTGAAGGATAGTGGGTAGACCTCGAGGAAGCTTACTTTGAGGTCTACCCACTACGCTTTCAATCAAAGCCAATCACAGCTCGGCGTCTTTCTGACGTCATCGCAACTCCTGCAAAAGAAGCAGACGATCTTGCGCCCCGCATAGACAGGAGGCGACTTCCCCTGCAGCGTTCGTTTTGCTAAAGTGAAACGAGGTGGGAGGAGCTTCCACTTTACTCTGAACCTGTCACCGACAATAGGTGTAACTATGCTTGGAACTAATCTTATATGACACTAAATCTATTAAAGATAACGACAAATATGCCTGGCCTGAAGAAGTTCTAATGCGCGTTGATTTCCTTATGAGCCGTATAACGTGGAATACACGAATTACTGGCATCCACGAGCAGATATATTTAGCTCCTGGCAAGGTTGTATCACGCCAATAGTAAAAGTGGATTATCTTGGCACAGGCTACAAAAACGTAGTTGAATAAATGTCAGTACACGATGGGTATGCGGAGCGCAAGTTCGTCTGCTTCTTTTGCAGGGGTTGCGATGACGTCAGAACACCAAGCTTTGATTGGCTCTGATTGAAGGATAGAGGGTAGATCTCAAGGCAGCTTGCTTTGAGGTCTACCCACTATCCTTCGCAGTCAGAGCCAATAAGAGCTCGGCGTCTTTCTGACGCCACCGTAACTCCTGCGCACGAAGCAGACGACTCGCACTCTGCATAAGTTTGAACGATCTTTAAGAGACAACTTTAAGAGGTTGGGACCGCTCGGACGGCAACAACAGAAAACGCAAAAAGGCTCAAGAAGACTGAACTTACCTCGTACTTTCATTGTCCGGAGAATTAACGGCCCGGAGCTTTGTGACCAGAACACGGACGATATTTACGAGGAATGCAAAACTCAACTGCAACGAGTAAAAGAAAAGACATATCCTGTCACAAACGAAGAGCATCGCATAATGACAAACTTTGCCTTATGGGTTTGGACCGCTCAAATGTCGTGAGGAGAATTTACCTTGCTCTTTAATATAAAGGGTGATGATATGTGTCTGGGAGACAAACAAAAGCTTACAATGTTTTTGACACCTCAAAAATAAACCACGCGTCGCCGAACATTAAGCTCCCACCCGAATATACCGCTAGCGGCCCGGACAACATACCGAAGTTTCAGAGATGATCGCTATCTAATACAAAATTTATAGGCAATTTTTATAAATTTTCAGGGATCAATACGGGCCTGCTTGCGGTAGCCGACGCCACTCAACTCCATCTCTTAGTGATCTTTGAAGGCCGCGATTTTTTCACAAAACATTTCCGAAAATTGTTTATAACTTTTGAGTAAGATATATCCGTCAGTTTTGTAACTTTGGCCACAAGACCGGACCGCTAGCAATAGCTTTAGCGTTACCTAAACGTCTTCGAATGCAAAAACTCCATTTTGAAAAAAAAAAAAAAAACAACAGAAATTGTAAACGCTATTGCCGGTCACACATAGATGTCTAAAAAGGCAATTTATAATTAAGTTTTGCATACATTTGTCAAACCTATATAACAAAATGCAAATTCACGGAAATAAGGGTAATGGCACAGGCAAGCTGGCGGGCGATCATACTGAAAATTCACAATGGCTATTTATTACAGAAGTGCGCAGAGGCAAATTTCCACCGGCGCATACAGCGCGGTCGCCCAACCTTATCATCCCTCTCCCATCTAAAAACTCCCATCAATTTTTCACGCAAGTATTTTTGAGAACGTAAAAGAACTGAGATAACCGTATACAAAAACCGGCACATAGGCCCTCATCATTGTTATGAGTTCAAAATTTCAATATTATTCAATGAAGCATCATTTATCTTCTGTTTAGTTCTCGGAAGAGCTAGTGTGTTATCGAAAAATCAGAAATCCACTGGTTCCTTACCAAAATTGAAAAGCAAACGGGGACACTGAGTATGTATGTGTACCATACATCGTGCTCAACCCAGCACCTGAAAAGGCAAGGTTTGAACTTGAGAACCAATTGTGAATTTGTCACTGATACCAGAAGTAGGAGAGAACGAACGTTTCTTACATTTTGGACGCTTCCGGGTCCATCCTCCGGGCTACACCATACCCTATGGCAGGGAGGAGCGGAAACCCTGCCAAAAGAAAGGTTAAACATCATAATTTTTTGTAATATACGACAAAAAACGATTGTTACTGTTAGAATCTGGGCCGGCTTGCTAGAAACAGCGTCCCAGCTGAGACTGGAAGCAAGAAAGCGCTGCCAAAGCCAGCGCACGAGCTCTCAAGACGCTAGCGTGCCCCAGCTTTTGCAGTGCTTTCTTTCACCCAGTCTCAGCTGAGACGCTGTTCAAGCAAGCCGGCCCGGGTATTTCTTATTTCGTCAATATAAAAATATTGTCGTGCGTAGCCCCGCTCGAATGCTTCCTTCCATTTAGGCAATTATTAAGGTTTATCTGCTCAGGAACACAGCAAAGCTAACATGCTGCACATTTCGCCACGTTAAAAGGCTGCACATAATTCTGTAGAAGCCGAGTTTTCCTTTTGTCTGTTGGTGACACGGAAGCATAATTATGTTTGGCAAGACGGCGGTTCTGTCGAATTTACAAGAAATGTTCGTTTAACGTTTGCTTCGGAGGTCACAACTTCAGCTCTTCACATCCGCACGAATAATCGCACAATTTGGTTTCTATACATTTCAACACCTTTTCTCCCGGCAACCCTATTTTATTTTATATCTCTCTCAACACCTCGCATGGTTTATAAAACTACGGAAGAAAGTGATGTTTGCGATCGCAGACAGAGAGAGCTGCGCCTTACCCCATCCAATGAGAAGAAACCACTTGAGTATTTTGTCTTCCGCTATGAAAGCCATGACCAGAAGAGTGTGCAGGTAAAGCCCCTCGCAGAACATCCAGAGGTAGTTGCAGAGCAGGAAGTACTGCGTCACCACGTGCAATACCTGGCACCAGTCCTGAATGGAAAACCAATATTGCACAGCGTTCCACAACTTACAACACGGTCTAGACGCGCTCTGCTTTCGCACCATCACGTCTGGTTATTTCCAAAGTAACCTGAACAAAACAATACGACTTTGTGCCCACTTCATAGCTTCATAGCTGTTACCTCTTTTTGTAAAGCACGCTAATAAGGAGAGAAACATTTTGGGTTCCCTCAATGACCGGTGATCGCTTTAAAACGCGACTTATGACTAGTGTAATACTTGTGCTGGTGCCATAAATTACCTTTATGCTAGCTGATATGCTTGGCAGTGCTGCGTGTTTTTAGAGCGCAGCTCTTAGGGGCCCGTTCCCGGCTTGAGCGGCGTCGGCGTCGGCGTAACCAAGGTTACCCCAAGGTCACGCGACCCCCCAAGGTCATCTTGGGGAGGGGTCACGTGACCCCTCCCCAGGGTCACGTGACACCCAAGGTCACGTGACACCCAAAGACACGTGACACACAAAGCCACGTGACACCTCGAGGTCACGTGACCCCCGAGGTCACGTGACCACCCCCAGGGTCACGTGACCCCGGCCGAGGTCACGTGACCTCCCCGATGACGTCATCGGCATCCGCATCGTCATCATCACTAATGACCTCACCGGCATCCGGATCGTCATCATCACTGATGACGTCATCAGTGACGTCACTGATGACGTCACCGGCATCCGCATCGTCATCATCACGGACGACGTCATCAGTCACGTCACTGATGACGTCACCGACATCCACATCGTCATCGTCATCATCGCTGATGACGTCATCGGAGTCCGCATCGTCATCGTCACTGATGACGTCATCAGTGACGTCACTGATGACATTATCGGCATCGTCACGTGACCCCCCCAGGTCACTTCACCCCCCCTCCCCCCCAGTACCCTCCCCTCCTCCTCCTCAAGAGCTGCGCTCTAATTCGGTGTTACAGGGAGTTTTAAACGGCTTTCACTTTTTTTACTTGGTGGTATAATTCAGGTCAATGAGTTTGTAACGCCGAATATTGACAGACTTATGAAAGGCCTTAAAATACGCGTGGAAAACTCCATCGCAGCCAACTGTAAACTCTTAAAGCTTATTGTATTCTCTTAAAATTAATATTACACTTCATATAGTCCACGGAAAGCTTGTTAGCTCCAATGCTTTTTAAATAGTTCTCTTCAAAAAAAAAAAAGCCTGATTGACACAAAAGCTTTTTTATCTCCTCGCTTTCTTGTTGCAATATAATCGGACCGCATTAAGGTCTACAATATTGATTGCATAGCCATTAAAATTTTCTAGATGGGTGCTCAAAATTTAGTAAAGGTAGACTATTCAGGTATACAATTTAAGAATTACCTTATGCTGAATTATGAGAGTTTTTAAAATACGCTCGACTTCGTGTTAGCTTCCAAAAATCCAGTTCAAAGTAGCATGCACTCTTCTGTAGCCCCCACCCCACTTCAATTATGCTACGTAGCATTTCAATAAAATAAAGTACCAGTCTTACCGGATTCTCTTCGATAACATGGGGCTGTGCAATGACATGAATGTACCACAATATCCAACATAGGTTATTGATTATGAACGATGTGAAGAGGTTTTTGTGAATGGTGATCCGTCGACAACGCAGGGACCTGCGGAAAAATAGGGCAACAAGCTTTACAAAGGTAAATGTAAAAAAAAAAAGAAGCTCACAGGATTTAACTTTCAGAACCACTAGTGCTTTCTGGATAGCAAATATGTGTATGCGCAGCGTCTTTGGTTTAGTCTAAACTTGTTTAAACGATTGCACACACCATGTTAAACTAAACTTAGAAAAACTGCGGGCATTCGTAAAATGTAACTTGATCAGTTTGCATTTATGGAGTTTCATCTCACAGCACGTTTCCTATTGGTGTATAAAGGCAAATATTCAAAGGATCGGATAAACATGATAAATACACGGCGATTATATATAAAAGAATTCAAGCCTGAGTTTTTTTTAATTTTATGAGCAAATTTTTTCGCAGTAAGAAAAAATCAGCCTTATATATTGTAAACAGTATAAAACCATATAGTTATGCTAAAATCTATTTACATTGTTCGCGAGCATATAAGATGCGAATCGAAACTTTCTTGGTCGAAATATTTTGCACTGCCTAATTGATAGATTTAAGTATAACCTGATGCATATTTGTAAAGTAGAATACGGGCACAAATTACAAAGAATTAGCCTTGTTATAGAACTGATGGTTGAGAAAGTGTGTACTCACCTAAAGTAGAAGAATATAAACAAGGAGAGCAGAAGAGCAACAAGTGATATCGAGTATCCACCCACGTACAGAGAGTTCACCAGATTTCTGAACTGAAACGAAACAAGACACAACAAAATACAATTTTTCTGAGGAAATTGGACACTTGTAGTGATTCAAAAACAAATCTACGAATTCGGCTACGTAACTTCAGCCTAGAACTTGGATGCATAACAAAACCTAGCGGAGCGCGAGTTCATAGCTCTGGAGACGACTTTCACTGCACGTGTAGTCAAACCGTTACCCTTAAAACTGAAACGACGATCACATAATTACCAGAATAAAAGTATGTGTATATTGTTTTTGTTTTTGGAGTGCAAAACAATCTAAGGCAAAAAAGAACGTAAATAATTTCGGAGTGAATATATATATATATATTATCATTACCTCTTAGATAAAGAATACACGCCGTAGTGCAAAGGAATAAAGTAACACGAGGCTTCATATAGAGAAGCAATATTTAAATAAACAGTCATAGACGAAAACACAATGAATCCAGACGAGGAACCGCTACAAAGCCACGTCGTTTTCGCGGTGATCAATTCAATGGAGTTTGGAAGAACGGCGGTGCATGCTGGCGTTTCGTGTCTAGAGACAACAAAGGAGACAAGTTTCTATAGACTCCATGGACTACATTTCTTCTGGTGTTTAATGAGCTGCCGAACCGACGGTATTAGAAACGGGATATAAAAGAAAGTTCAACGAGCAATGGAGAAGAAAGACGGAAGTCGAGAAAGTGGAGGAGCGAGAGAGAAACAGATTAAAAGGGAGAAGAAAGAGGAGCGGGATTAAGACTAAAGAATCTCTTTTCATATAACGTGACCCAAACTTTTTCAAAAGGGGGTTTCCGAACACGGAGAAAGTTAGAGATGTTGGGACGCTAATGAATGAGATGTTCGGCGCAAGCCTCTTCGAGTTACGCTAGTAATTAAAACTTCTAACAAAGGAGTCCCGCGGAATTTCAGCTCACACAATCGGAATAGGTCTAGCGCAGAAAGAAAATGGGAACTTGTTTACGTCCTGCCCGTGATTCAATTTACCAAAGTACTCGGATTTTACAACCTGCTCTACCTTTTGTGGCACACCGAGGAAAATTGCCGTAAAAACGCAGCATAAAAAAAAAAAAAAACTAATGTGAATTTATTTTTGACGCCGTGGCATAGGTTGCTATGGCGAAAGATTTCATTGTGTCTTTCTCAGAAACAATTTTTCAGTGCGGTGTTTGGACGGCCCAATGAGCAAGTGAGCCGTAAGGAACACAAGGTGGAGACACCCGTTTTTCCCCTATTAAAGGGAATTTGTTTCAGTGCCTGTGACATTGCACCGTGGTAATTGTCGACTCGTCGATTATGGTCGATAGCGTGTTACATCTTGGTTAGGCACACATTTGATTTTCTTCAGCCGCGATTAATAGAAAACAAAAATGAAGTCTTGTCCTTACTTGAAGGTTTGTGAATCTGTTGTTTGCGTGGGCAGTGGCGTTGTACCTTTATTGAGTATGCTCTGTATGCACGCAAACTCTAGTAGGAAATTAGAATGCGAGGCTTGGAGCTTTGTAGCTGATAACCCTTTGTTTGTCATCGAATTTATGGCACAAGAAACAAAAGGACACTTGTCATCGATCAAAAAGCATGCTTGACTAATGGGAGAAACCTTTTAATGCGAGCGCAAATGCCACACCTTTTAGATTTAGAACAAAAAATATATCAACGTTTGTAGTGAAGTTTTTAGTATTAGCAATCAAGAAGGCGCACGTATCTGAATTCAACCGTGTCCGCGTTGTGTCTGAAATAGAAAGGCCACTAGACATAGTCTGTATGAGAAAATAAATATATTCAACCAAACAAAATTGCGTTTGAATGTTTATGAAATATGCATAATCTTTTTCTTTTACCTTCTCCATAACATTTTAATGTCCGCAAGGCGGTAACATAAAGCTAAATTTTTTTGTGACCAGAAAACAAACCAATCGACTGGATAAATAAAAAAATACGCTCAAAATCGATTTCTAAATAAAAACAAATATACGTTATGCAAAGCTCATGTCCTTGTGCATTTGTGCGACGAAACACTGCGTGAGACGAGGAAACGACTGCAAAAATTATTAATGATAGCCTACGTCCTTCACAAACTTCAAAGCGGCACCTTAAAAGTGACAAGATATTCACATTTAAAATGAAGTTTTTTTATCGCCTAAAATTATAGATTTTTTTTCCTTCGAAATTTGAGTAAATTTCCAACCTGCAAATCATGGGTGTCGACACAGGCAGTATAGTTGGACCAGATGTGTTTTGTGACTGGATGACGAAACCAGGTGCCATCCAAATTGCAGTATTTGTGAGCTTGCCCTGAAAACAAAAAGAAAGGTGCATTAACGTTACTCACTCCCACCAAAGAAAGAAGCAGCAAGAACAAGTAAGGAGGCAACGTAAGAGGCTTAAATTGATCTAGTTGGCTCATTGTTCCTGTTAATATGAACACCTTGAAAAAATTAAACGAATACACGAAACTATGAAATGAACGAAGACACCGCTGACTAGCCCTACAATAAAAGAAACTTCGGGAGTACGTGTCGGCATCCGCTTCATCACCACCAAAAAAAGAACTGCAGTTGCGGTGTACCACGTCACGGTGATTTAAAATGCGAGTGTTTACTGGGTCACGTGAAGAATAACAGGTTCTATGTGTATATATAAGGATGACATTTTATATAAAGAAAAAGTGCTAACCGCTGTGTCTTCGTCCATTTTTTACCATTGTGTATTTGACTAGAATGTTCAAGCTGTCCATACATGTTCACAAACGGCGATGCAAGCTCGAAATGCACGCGTCCAGCCTTGCTGACAGGTTAGATAGTTGTGAGTAAATAAATAGTTTTTTCGGCCTCCCTAATTTTGAAAGAAAAAACACTTCTTGACTAAACGGAAGAAATCGGCGACCTTTCGGATAATTATGAAATGCTTGGAACGCATTTCAAAATCATAACTGTTTTAATATTTTAAAGATCAAGCATACGTTTGCTCTGAGTTCGAAACTCACGCGAAGAAAGAAATCCGGCGACGAACTGTGGACAAGGTGCGTAGACCGTGTGACCTGGAAGTGTGTCGTCCCAGCAGCTCCAGCCGTCCCAAGTTCGTGGGCAGACGGTCTCGTTGCCCTCTGATGGAAAAAAGCGGTAGAACTAAGTGTTACTTGACTGTGTCCGAATGACGCTGATCCTGTCGGACGCTTGAGAAACTCAGATAACGGTATTTTGTCTCACTTATTTTTAAAACAAGGTTTAATTTTCATTGGTGAGAATGGCAAAACTAAACACGTCACAAAGAGAGCAGCGGAGGCCAATGGTACGTTTCCTATTATCTCCGTTTCCGGCACAACGTAAGCCAACTTCTTGGCAAAAACAAAGCTTAAATTTATTTGCTGGTAATCGTTATCACATGCTAAGAGTGCAGTACGCACTCACCAGAAAATTGTGTGCTTAACAACAGCTTTGTATAAAGATTAGGTATTATGGCAAAAAGCTTTCCCATACCTAGTAGATGGGCTATCTGATTAGAACTCAGTATATAAAGAGGAACACGAGGAGGCCCTTCGCTAAACATGTTTGCTTTTCCTAATTTGGTAACTCTCAAGGCAACACTCAGAATTCCGCATCTAATACTCAAATAGTCAGATGCCGAAAGTATCTGGAGGTGCATCAGAAATCGCGCTCACGGAATCAATCCACACACACAAAAGAACAAAAAAAGAAGATATAACTGACAGATTTCGAGTCAATATGGTTAGGAATCGCCGTCATGAGATTGCAGCAACATTATAAACATAATATGAGCGTCCCAACTTCAATAAACACTCCGCGTTATCTATATCCTGCGTATCGTGTGCGTGTCACTCAGTCAACAAAAGAACGCCAAATGAGCCGTGCCGCAGCCATCGCTCCAAGGATGCGGCGACAGACGGCGCTGACACTGCTAGGCGTGGCAGACGTCGCACTGCATCACGCCCTTGCGTAAGCATTGGAGTGTAACTCAATATAAAGCTGCTAGTGTTTCCCAGATTGACATACACATCCTCAGAAATGAGAATGCGGCCGACCTCAAACAAGATATCACAGGTTTCTGACACGTAGACATTCACGCGCAAACAAAACCCAACCACCTTAATTCTTTCTGACATAGTTTATGGATATTTCTGTTATTACTCAGAACTGATTAATCATCCTGTGAAGGTTGCGATCGACGATCCCTGCATAAAATTCAGGATTGTGCTCTTCGACACGAAAGCACAAAACCAGGCTCGACCATTGGAGTTTCGGTTACCGAGTAGAGGTGGCGGCCGCAGCAGGACGTCCTCGAGGCAGTTCTTGAACTGGTTGATCTTCTCCTGCCACTGCCAGTTCTCGCCCCGTAAGGAGCTTTGTTCCCAGGGAACGAAATCCCCGATGTCCTGCGTGATGGCCTCCAGTAGCTTGAGCTCTGGGTCCTAATCAGAGACAACATGCGTAAGGTGAATTTAAATGGAAACCATGCGTGATGTTCGTTAACTTCACGTTTTTTTGTTGTTTTTTTTTTGTTCTAGGAAAGCAAAGTTCAGGCACTATATTGTAGTCAGCCTGTTGTACGTTTCAACGTACTTCCAGAGTTGCTGCTGCAGGTCGGCGATGTTTATACTCTATTTCACCTTATGATGTACCGCAGGAAAGGCTACAAGCGCGGGCTCCTTGCTCTAGGGTACATCTCGGCGGCACAAGCTCTCGTGGATTAAGGGCAGGTGCCAACGCTATGAGCTCGCACTTCCAGCCTTTGCCGCGGTATAACATAAGGTGAAACGGAGCATACCCACTGTTGTTACAACTTTGTTAGGGAATATCCCTTCACCTATTATATTATGCTTGCTGAGTTCTCACTTTTAACAGTAAATCCTTCTTTTTTTCCCCCTAAAACTGTATTTTGGCAATGTTTAAGGACTAACTTTGCTTGATAAGTATGCCCGAGAGGGAACAAAATGCCCTAGTAACATTAAGGTCACTTTTTTTCTAACGGGACATAGGAGCTCTAATTTGATATTCGTCAAGAAGATGGGAGAGATCGACGACCACCGCAATAGACTACTTCCATAAAGCCCTGCATGCAACACGGCGCGCGTTGCACTCTGGGAACTAGTTGGCCAGAAAGGAGGCTGGCATGGTTTCGGTTTCGATAGACACGTCGCCAAGAGATTGTTTTTTGATCCCAAGAGCGTCATTTGTGGTCTCTAAACTAACCTAAATGGCCAGACCTCGAACCTTTAGCACAAGCCCGAGACGTATAGCTTGTCTTAACACATGCTTGTTGTATTCTTGTACTTGAGCCTTCCTGTTAGCGTTCCAATCGAGGAATGTGGACGAGCCAGTGCTGGGAATCTCGACGCTGCGAAGCTCGGGGATCTTGCTTGTGTACGAATCAACAAGCTGTAGCAACCAATAAGTATGCATACATCGAGCTCGCGTCTTTACATTAGTGTTGTTGATCAGGAAGTTTGTTTCGTGCGTCCATACACGAAATATTACTTTTTGCTATTACTGTTTTTCTTAATATGCCTGAGTATGCGAGGTAAAACTCGGAGGCGCCATTGAAAAGCTAAATTTTAGCACACTTCTTATCTCTTATCTGAACAGACCCGCAGCATTGCGCGAAGTGAAGTTCCCACCCGCTTGCATTCCACTAATATTCAACATCGCGTATGCGCATAAAGTTATCCTGCAATCATATAGGAAAATTCGCACATACAGACCGTTTTAAGAAAGAAAAAGTCGAGCACTTCTGTGAAGAATGTCGCACCGTTCGCCGGAAGTGCGCCGGACGGGCATGAACCCCTATGCGCACCGCATAGGGGTTCATGCCCGTCCGGCGCAGGGTGCGACATTCTTCACACAAGCGCTCGAACGAATTCAAAGCGCGTTTGACGGTTGCTAATGGCCATAATATTTGTTATTTGTTTGCTTTCTTGCTGCCTGAGTATGCCGAGATAATTTCAGACACCGTTCAGGCACAGATCTTGGGCGTCAGTAAAAGCTCGTCCAAAAAGGCTTAGCGAGGAGTAGGGGACGCTTGTTAGGGGCTCCGTCGTAGCTAGCCGATCTCAGCGTTTGCGAAAAGTTAATCTTCTATCAGCATAAAATTTGAGTGTGAGATAGGTGATGACACGAGGAAGACATCATAGTAACTTTTGTGCAGTAGTGTAGTCGAATTTATTGCGTTTCCTTAAAAGTTCATGCGTAAACGCTGGGCTCAACTTTGATACCCTGTGAGGATGCGGCTTGCTTTTCGCCCAATGAAGTAACAAAAAGCGAACGTTTGGAAAACAAATACGTGTAATGTTCTAGATGAACAAATCTCAGTTCTAGTTCACTGGTACTAGACGGGATTATTGAAATTGAGCTCAAACATGCACTCGTGGGGTGAGGTGACTAAGCCACGACCTACTACGTTCGCATACGGACGTACAATATCCGGTGTTTCGGGAACTAAGGAAAGTGCCCCGGTCTTCGTATTGTATCGCTCGAAAATGAGTGCATTGTACGTTCGTGAAAAGTCAGATAATTGGAAACGCAAGCAGCGCGTTCGGTCGCAGCGTGATAGCATGAGATGAAGCTGCTCAGTCGAAACCGAAACTGAGTGGCCAACTAGTTCCCAGAATGCACTCCGTGGTATTTCGCCGCAATGGGGCGCGTCGGTTTTAGGAACAACTCCATTGCCTAGCGCCGTGCTTGACCGTGGCGCTGGCCAATAGCTGCGTGATGCTGGCCAATGGCTGCGCGGCGCTGACCAATCGAGGTGGTCGGTGATCTCGCCGACTTTCTCGCCGACTTTCCCAACGAGCGTCCAATTTAGATCCCCAGGACGTTTGCTTCTGCGGCAATACGCGAGAGAAAAGTAAGGCTGGACGAATAGTGGGTCAAATTGAATAGCGATGTGACATGAGCACACTTCACAGTACTAGGGAGACTTAGACATACCGGATATCTTTGTAGTGGTAAATTTAAAAATGATGCTGCGCTGCTCTCTTACAAGCAACATTTGCGAATTCCCAGCGAGAAAGCAGCAGTGTGTGAATGTTGCTTCGAATCGGAAAGCACTGCGTCATCCCTAGCTTCAACAATGCAAGGAAAGCCACCACACAGTTACTTTCCTTTGCACTGTGAATTGGCTATGAGTGAGGTAGCGCCATTCGAACCAAACCAATATTGGTACGTTCTTAGAGAAAAGTCAAGCAAGTAAGCTGAAAACAAACAAATATAGATTAATAAAAACATCAGCTCACGTCATACGGCGACGTTGTGCACGAAGCGTAGTTGCCCGTCTCCCCATCCCAAGACCCGTTCCAAAGGCAGTGGTAGGTCGCTGTAGCTGCAGGAAAAGAAACAAAAAACACAAGCAAACATGGAAACACGTTCAGACCAACGAGTAAACCGCCACCAAGCAATGTTATATAAAAACGGAAACAATATTAAAATGCACTAATATAACTTCGACTAACTGAACAGAAGAGTTCACATGTGAGTCTTTATCCACGCTGAGTGGAACACAGTATATAACTTTCTCGGGCCAGATCATGCCAATTCGAAATGAAATATTAATAATAACCTTAACGTTGACGCTACCGTTAAATTCTACGTCACTAGTCACGCCAAAAAATATTCTACGCTATAAAAACCTTGTGCGTTACATTCCTTGTAAAACGCTCAGATATCCGATCGTTACAGATCTGTAAAGATGCTCGTAGGGACAGTGAGCGAATGAAAGTTCGTGCTCCCCGAGACAATGCACATCGCGTTTTTTTTTTTGTAAGTTTGGTGGTTTTTTGTGTTTTCTCGTTCGCTATGACTTTGTCAGTGTTCGCAGTGATTGGTTGCCCACGTGTTTCTTTTATCCGGAAGTTGAATGTGCAGCCACTTTTTTTTTAGAGAGTAAGGGTGTAAGAGTGTAGGCTTCTGCGGCACATGACTAGGGTTGCATTTTTTAGAGTGCAGTGGGGGGGGGGGGGGGGGGGGGGGGGGGAGACCGCGTCACTTAAAGCCCTGTTATAGTCCGACGTTAGGCGCAGCAAACGCGGCCTAGCGCAGCGCACGCAGATGCTGATTGGTCGCAGATATCGAGCTCCTCGCCGACCAATAAAACGCGCGCGCTGCGTTCGCTGCGCTCAACAATGGGAGAGCCTTTAGACCAGTGTTCTGAGCCTTAAACGTAGGAATAATATAAAACTCACGGTGACGAGCAGTAGCCGAATCGCGAAGTCAGCCACTATACTGAAGCGTGCTTTACATAATTATCGCGCACATTTCTACAGACGAGAAATAACTAAAGCCGAATGACAATGCGTGGTCTGATCGACGAACGTTCGTTGCTCTTATGTGTACTTGACTTCAGATACTATCGAAGCTATTGCTACCGAAAGTTTAAAAAACGCGAGGTGCGGCTTTATCTGTAGACGTCACCTGCTTCGTGACTGGTTAACAGCACGACCCTTCTTTTTCGGTACTTGAAGATTGTTACGCAAAAGTTCTAAAATGTGTGACACCTCGTTGATAAATTGCTCGTAAGTTAAGACATTTTTTTTATTCATTTGCAAGAAAATTGCAGGGACAGGTTAGTCCACGGTGATACGATAGCGAGGTTTAGAATAACGTACCCAACAGCTCTGTGAACGTAAAAAAAATGGCGCCCTCTCCGCGCGCCATTTGCAAACATGGTTTGGGCTCGGCGCATATACGCGGTTGCGACCACGCTATTTCTTGATGTACGCAAAGCGTTTAGGTAGCCTACTCTAACACTTCTTAATGCTTAGCAACAACTACCTGAAGTCGGTGATATGTAAAGAGTTCAGTGGAAGCTCCCCCCCCCCCCCTTCCTTCTTTACACTCTAGCAGAGCGAACGCTGGGGGACCTTGTCTCCAGCGTTCGTTCCGCTAAAGCGGAAAGGGGTGGGAGGAGCTTTCACTGAACTGTTGACCTGTCAACGACGATAAGTGCCTCCCCCTCCCTGCCCCCCCCCCCCGCCCCCGGCAAAAAAAAAAGAAAGGAAGAAAAATGCATTTAGACTGACCAGAAGAATTGACATTTCCCGGCAAGAGGCCAGGACACGGTGCTCGAGCGGTGCCTCCCAGCGGAGTCGGAGCCCAGCACTGCCAGCCGTCGAACCTCCAGTCACACACGGCTGCCGAAGAAGTAAGGACACAAAAACCCAGCATAAAACATCAGCTCAAGCTTCCTCGCACAATGCTCCTCCTCCCATTCCATTCCATTCGAGTGTGAGGTTCGTTTTTAGAGCGCAGCTCTTAGGGGCCCGTTCCCGGCTTGAGCGGCGTCGCCGTCGGCGTCGGCGTCGCCGTCGGCGTCGCCGTCGCCGTCGCCGTCGGCGTCGGCGTAACCAAGGTCATCCCAAGGTCACGTGACCCCCCAAGGTCACGTGACCCCTCCCAAGGTCATCTCAAGGTCACGTGACCCCACGTGACCCCCTGAAGGTCACGTGACCCCTCGAGGTCACGTGACCCCTTCCAAGGTCATCTCAAGGTCACGTGACCCCAACATGACCCCACGTGACCCTTTGAAGGTCACGTGACCCCCAAGTCACGTGACCCCTCTGAGGTCACGTGACCCCCGAGGTCACATGGTCGCCTCCCCAAGGTCACGTGACCCCCGAGGTCACGTGACCCCCAAGGTCACGTGACCCCTTCCAAGGTCATCTCAAGGTCACGTGACCCCACGTGACCCCCAGGTCACGTGACCCTCTGAGGTCACGTGACCCCTCTGAGGTCACGTGACCCCCAAGGTCACGTGGGGGTCACCTTTGGGGTCACGTGGCCTTGAGGTCACCCCCAGGTCACGCCTCCCCGAGGTCACGTGACCCCCTCCCCGAAGTCACGTGACACCCCCCCCGGAGCATATTAAAGAATGAGGGGAGGAGGAGGAGAAGGGGGAGGGGTCTACCCTCCCCTCAGTACCCTTCACTCCTCCTCCTCAAGAGCTGCGCTCCAATTCGGCGTTACAGGGATTTGTAAACGGCTTCCACTTTTTTGGCTTCGAGGACGTGTGGCTCGCATTACGTACAAGGAAGTATGTATCCTCTCCAAGAAGCACGTCTTACGATGCACGAAGAATGTGCCGAAAGCCATAGGGCGAAAACTTCTATACTAAAAGTAGAAACCTGATATGCTATATAGGTCCGCCTCCATTATTCGTTTTTTCAACAACATCTACGGTGTCGTTTTGATGGGCGTATTTTGATAGGATTCGAGTTTCGTGCCACTGTAAGAGTTCCAAAGGTCGGTCCGTCGGGGTCTATTCAGAAAGTTATTGTTTTGTTTTAGCAGTAGGGAGGCACAGAACACAATACTTGGCACACTATATAAAAACACACGCGTCTTGTATAAGTAGCGCAGGTCTATAGCCCTGTCTCGCTTTTTATCACGGATACGCGGCTCCAGCTTTCTCTACGATTCGAATCTGAGGAGGAAACTCGAATCATTCCACATGGACCTTCAGAGACTTGGTGCTGGTCTCGAAACTTTGGCCAAAGTTTGGTACATGGTCAAACACTGCCACCAGAGGCTGAACTGTTTTAGAGAAGGAATTTTTCGTTTGGCTCTAGATATATATAGCGTCAGGAATTGGGATGATAAGCGATATCGCTCTGCTTTGTCGCGGACTGTTGTAACATTTCCGGAGGACAAGCCGACCGTTTCCTGCGGTCCAAGTAAAACTTCGGATAACTGACAACAATAATTTTAAGTACCAAAATAGTTAAAGTGTCGTTACTCTAAGGCGTAGCTCGTTGATAAGCCGTAGATTTTCAGGTGTTAATTTACGAGGAAAATTGGCGGATGTTTTTTCGGCGTTTATGTAGTGTTAAGATATCGCAGTATTTCGGTGATGTGCTTGGGGGGGACGCTAAAAACGGCGAATATCGGTGAAGGATGCTCTATTTATGATATTGGTTGCAGCCTTTGTCTTCAAAGTCCTGCAATGCATGAAACGTTGGAGCAACAGCCTCTGGGATTATCTATAGGAGGTGTTGTTAGGAGGGAGCGGGGGATGAGGAGAAAAAAAAAGAGGAAAAGGCAGGAAGGGATGGGGTGGAAAAACTAGTATGTCACGTGCCCCCCCTAAATTTAGCGGGGAAACTGAATGGTCGAATAGGTCACGTGACGTAAAGTCACGTGACGTTGATTTCCCCCGCCAAATTTAGCGGAAAAACTGGATTGGTGGTCAGGTCACAAGACGTGAATCTCCACGCTAAATTTAGCTGGTAAATGAATTGGTGTGTAGGTCGCCTGACATCAATTCCCCGCTAAATTTAGCGAGGAAACTGAGTTGACGTATAGGTCAGGTGCCGTCAATTTCCCCAAGGTCACGTGACGTCACTCTCTTCTCCTAAATTTAGCGGAATGTGCACGGACGAACAGACGGACGCACGGAGAGACGCAAAACATTTTGGGAAGGGGGGGGAGCGTTATAAAGCGCTCCATGCTTTAAAAACTACGAAGTTTAGTCTGCGGGGGAAAGGGTTTCAACAAAAAACAATCCTAGAATTGTAAAAAAAAGGTTTTTAGAAACACATGTTCTTAGTTTCAACCCATTTCGGATTTTTGACACCGACGGGTGTTTATCGGTGTTTTGTTTCTAGGTTTTTAATCGATTTTAAATTCTTGCAACCAAAATAGGCTCATCGATGTTTTTAGGGTCAAAAACAGAAAAGATTACGGCCTACTAACTAGTGACCCTATAAGGGGGACGACTAGGAAGCTTTGCGCGCCACTGTGTATAGCATGCAAACGACCATTTCCTCACAAGGCAAATTCCAAAAACAAAAAAAAAAAAAAGCGAAACGAAAGTAATAGCTGATCCGCCACGTCGTCACCATTCCCTCGACGCCGCGTGAGGCGTATCCGAACGTTCCATATCCAGAGACACGTGCGAGAGTGGGAAAAGCTTCGCTGGATACAAAGCACTTCCCCATGCGAAGAGGGATTCGCGCTCAGAATTCGGTTTAAGGTGAGTGCGTCGGCGGGAGGTCCAAATGAATCTAGGGAAGGAGGAACGAACGAGGCCAGTATTGAAATGAACCAGCGCACTTCGGATGCGCCGCACGTAGAGAGAGATGAATTCGTCCGAGGCAACTGTTTCTGGAACCACGGGAAAGCAAATTTCCGAGCCTGATAGCATTCATCGAGGTCCTACTGTGCTCGGTTTCACTATTTTCCGGACTCGGAGCGAAAAGAAAAGTTTTTCTTTTCTCTCTCTCTCGGTTACACCTTGAAGGGAACCGTGCTAAATATACACCAATTCACAGACGAGCTTCTGTCCTGTGCCATTTTCAGCGTTCGTGGGGAAACTCTATAGAACGTTTTACACCACGAAGGATGTAAAAACTTAAAGGCAGTTCTAGAGACTCACACCAATGGCTGCACCAGTCTAGCACCTTAATTTTGGGTTGTGCACCCCACTTTATTCGTGAAATAGGGCGCTGTTACGTGGAACATCAACTTTTGAAGCGTTTAAGAAGAACGTAGAAAAGGGTGCTATGGTGAAGTGAGGCGAACGCCCGTTTTCAAGGGTGTTTCGCAGCATTAACACCTGCTTCCAACAGCGATGGCGGAGGTGGTTTTAGCGACTATGTCAAATAATTATTGCTTGTACCAGTGCTCTATAGTTGGAGATGTATTCCCTGAACTTAGATATATTGTGCCTTACGGGAATAATTGACAAGAACAAAGCAACATACCTGTTGCCTTCCTAATTGCGGAAAGATCCACTGGCGCATGAGAGTCTTTGTATTGCGGATTATATAAGGTGGTGGAACAGTCCCATAGGGTCGTGATTCCTCTCTCGTGCGATATTCATTGTGACTGTATCTTCTTTTCCTGTGCATGTGAGTACTGTATGTGGCACTTGTTGCTCATAAACTTCTTGAGTCGCGAAAGGTATCCCCAGGAGGCTGCTAAGACCGAGAGCATCCTATTTTGATGGTGTCCGCCATCATCCTAAGTGTGTTACTGTGACACCCTTAGAGTTTTAGCCATGGAGCACGTTGATTTACACCCTTAAGGGTGTAAAATGTTTATGTGTACGGCGCATACTTTGCTCGCTTTCCGAAGCGACGAACGTAGGCGTACTGGGGCTGTGATTAGCACGTGTTTGGCTGTGATTTTGTGAGCATTAAAACGGGGTGTAAACAAATTTCTGCAAAAAATACGTGATGTGAACGCGAGGTGTGACTGTGATCCGGTGTTCTCAAAAGCAGTCACCGGCCAAGAAGTTGCTACGTGGTGAGAGTCATCGTCTCGCTTATTTGACAATACCTAAACAACTTTTTTAACAATCAGTTTCTGAAGGGTGTACGCCTACGGGAGCGCATTCATGCACTCTCAGAAAAAAGAAAAGAAAAAACATATTCTTACACCCCTTGTCCCATATAAGACACCCCAAAACTTCAGTGCGACGTACAGCGAGCTGACCTCGAACCGACGGCACCAACGTTCTCAAGCGACTTGATTGCCGAGTGGTACAACTTATTAAAATAGATAATGTACGTGTGACTGACTGCAAAAAAGGCTCCAATCCATGCTGCGAAGGTGGTTGGCCAGCGAAGCTGTGGTATCACCTGCAACGATTGCACACTGCACTATACACCAGTTTTATAGTAAAGGCCACCAGGTGGTGCACCTTAGCACCGCTGCTTGAAATGTAGATGAAAAGTTTAATCACCAGTTCTCCAAGTGAACGCCGAAAGAACGAAGGAGTGCGAGATACGTTGAAATGTTTCGAGTATTCTTAAAACCAGCTTGCCTCCTCCAAGATGTAACATTGCACAGCCGAAAGTCCTCGTTAAATTTAGAACTTTGTTGTCCGTATAATATTTATGCTTTCTATAGCACTGGTGACACAAGCAAGCTCAACAGGTTTCCAAAGACGGTGCGACCGCAAGTCGCTTGGGACGCAAGCGGCAGTTTGTGTTTGTAAACAGCAAAAGGGTCTATACCAAATGAATGACAAAAAAAAAAAAGTAAATGCACCGTACCAAAACGTTTTTATACGTGAAAGACTTCGTAAGGTGCAGTGGCCACGGCAGCTTATGAAACCGCAATCTTTACCGAGAAACGCATGCGGGGAGCGCTACGTGCTTCGCATTGTTAGCGGGGCTAGTGACGTCACTCCCCACTTCATACTCTGCCGTTACCGCGGCAGCTTATGCGACCGAAATTTTTACCGCGAAACGCATGCAGGGAACGCTACGTGCTTATCATTTATCACGTGGTTTCGACACTTGTTTTGTGGTTTTCTTATTGAAACAAGTGTCAAAACCACATGATAAGAAATAAGGCGCGCGCGAACGGTGATAAGGCGCGCGCGTGTGTTTTTTTGTCAACTGTTTTATCTGTCGACTACTGTTCTGTCGACGGGCACTAAAAAACCTGACCAACGAGTCATAAACAGCTTCGCTGTAAAAAGTAATCGTGGTTCCTTTGGCCCTACTGCAAAAACTCTGTTTTTTTTGTAGTTTTCGATACGGTATTTTATCTGTTTAATAAGGTATATCGCACCGTTATCAAGCCCCTCGTAATGCTTGGGGCCGTCTATTCCACGTCAGTGCGCTGTACGTCGAACTGAAGTTTTCGCGTGAATTATATTGGGACAAAAGGGTGTCGTTTTGGGGTGCATTATAGGGTACAAAAAAGCTTTTTTTTTTGGAATGGGCGTTTGCATGGGACGTGGTTGCACTATGCTGGTGGTCATTCCTTGTCGAAAAAGAAAAAGCCAAATTCTGTGGTGTAAACCCTATGTTGCGATAGGTACGCGATCAGCAGAAAGGCCACCACAATGACTGCTGACGTGACGTCAATGCAAGCCATGTATAGCCCTTGACCAGCTTTAGTTTACCTGGTGCGAAAAATAAGTCAGACTACCTTGTCTTTTTGCACATCGAAAGCGTAAGACTTCCGAAGATTAATAATACCGGCGTGAAGACGTTGTGACGATATTCTGGGCGAGCGGTCATGCTTCTGTCCCTGTCGTCGACGGCTGTAAATATCTGCAGATTTTGTCTACTTTCCGGAACACCCGCTCGCTCTGCATTCAAGACAGCACTATGCTGGAATGAGACTCGGAACGGAACTGATCAGTCTAGGCAAGAGAGCAAACACCGCACTGCGACGGAACCCCATTATGTCGAATAGTCCGCGACGCGAAACTCCCAAGACAATTCAGGTGCGTCGCGCCATGCAAACATAAAAAAAAGGCCAGGCACAACCCTTGTGTTGCATAAAAGCAGACCCGTCTGCGAGAACTTGCGCAAGTCTGTCGAGAATCATTGGAGGGGCAAAACGTACGTTGTTGCTTTCTGCCATTTATTTTATTCATAATACCATCGTGCGAAATGATTGTCGTTCCGACAAACGAAGAATACCTGCCTGATTATTCTCGAGTTTGAATAGAGCTGCGGAAACTTCGTCGCACTTCCGAGTGCAATAAGTATATGTATGCAAAATGCGCACAATCACGAAACAAATTTGTACTCGGAGAAACGCGAAGCGGAGATGAACGAGCGAAATACAAGAGCTGCACACGTTTTGCCATGATGCTTTGAATCGGGGAAGGGGAAAGGGAAAAGAAATTGTCAAAGAAATAGCGCAGGATAATCAAACACCGAGCGAGATATCTGTCGCTTTCAAAGTCTTCAACAAGAATCTTGGAAGAATTGAGAAGGGTATAGAAGTGTAAAAACTCTGCTGGCCCCATGACGCATACCCAATGAAAAAGAAAGAAGGCTTCTTTCAACAGACGACGGCCCCCTGACGACGAAGGAACTACGGAAGTGAGAACAGAGACGGACCAGCTGGTGCTTTTTTACAGCGAAGCTGTTCATGATTAGGGTTCCGTGGATTTTTCATGTGCGTCAATAAAAACTCTACACTCACACCACCGCACGCGCCGCACGCGCACGCGTTCCCCGTATTAAAGGTTCGAAGTAAACACGCAAAATAAAGCCCTGACGAACGCGCGTGCAAGATGCCATTTGTTTTAGGTTTTTGCTTTAGAACAGTTAGTGCTGCAGACGCCAGTACCGCACGCCTTCCCCGTATAGAAGGTTCGAAGTAAATATCCAAAATAAAGCGTTAACGAACTCGCGTGGAAGATGCCATTTGTTTTAAGCTTTTGCTTCAGAACAGTTACTGCTTCTGACGCCGGCACGTGCGGCGGATGAAACACCATTCCCAGCATTCTCCTTGATTCTTCGGTAACTTAGCAATAGGTCTATTCAGTAGATTAGTTATAAATTGACACCATTTTCAAGATCAGTAGACTCTGAGGTAGATATTAAAGGTTTTTCAAAGATTTGGAGCTGTGCGACCCGCGTCGGCCATGTCTACGCTCGCACCGCCCTCTCTTTGTCGTCGTTCCAACAGCTTGCGTGCCTAGTCTCTTCTCTTTCCGCTCTCCCGGGATGGCGGACCGGTCGCGCGTGTCTACTTTCCACAGGGTGGTCGTCCCGTCGCGCGTGTCTAGTTTCCTCCGGTTTCTCCGGGCGGCGATAGTCGTCCACGCGAAATAATGACCACCGATCAAGACAACAATAAATATGTGTGCGCACTTTTCGTCCCGATGACCACCGATCAAGACAACAAATGTGTTCGTACCTTTGTTCAAACTTTTGTGTCACGTGTCGTGTGCGAAACAGCTTCGGTGGTCGTCCCCCTTCGCAGAGTGGAATGGCTCATGATTTTTTTTTTTTTTTCGTTTCTCGCTTCAGCAGTTACCGCTTCATGACTTTGATTTTTGTTTAACAGAAATAAATTGAGAATGTGTTGGTTGTCCTTTTCATACAAACCGCAGCTTTTCACGCTGATGAGAAAAATATAAATCGCCCCAATATAGTATGGTAGCAAAGATTTAACTAAACTTCTAAAAAAACACACAAAAAACTTAAGGACGTTTACAATTCTCTGTAATGCCAAATTAAAGCGCAGCTCTTGTGGAGGAGGCGGGGAGGGTACGGAGGGGAGGATATGTCCCTCCTCCCCCTCCCCTTCTCTTTGGCTGCGGAAAAAGTTTAGCTGAATTTCCCCGCTAAATTCAGCGGGAAAATTTCCCCGCTAAATTTTGCGGGGAAACTGAATTCGTGTTGAGGTCACGCGACGTCAATTTCCCCGCTAAATTTAGCGGGGAAGCTTAACCTGCTAAATTTAGCGGGAAAATGTTCACTCTAAATTTTGCGGGATAAGTTTCCCCGCTAAATATAGGGAGGAAAGTTTTCTGCTAAATTTAGCGGGAAATTTGTTTGCTACATTTAACATAAAAATTTTCCCGCTATATCTAGCAGAAAAAGTTCCCCGCTAAATATAACGGGGAAATTTCCCCGCTACATTTTGCGGGAAAAATCCTCCACTAAATATAGCGGAAATTTTTTTCCGCTAGGTTTAGCGGGAAAATTTCCTATAACGCAACGAGCAGTTACGCCGACGCCGACACCGCTCAACCCGGAAACGGGCGCCTAAGAGCTGCGCTCTAAAAAGGACAAACTTGTTAATTGGTGCAAAAAGACCAAATCAGTCACACTTTCGTTAATGTAAAGCACCTATATTTGATTTTGAATCATGCGCGGAGATAATGCGTCCACGTTGTCTGGGGTTTGGGGTCACTTGTCCACAGTTGAAGACTGAGATCAAAATGTCTCACAGAGGATGTTGTATGCGGAAACAACTAAAGACGATTACAAATCTCTAAAACGCGAAATTAGATCGCAGCTCTTGAGGAAGAAACAAGGGCACGAAGGAGAGGGTGCCCCCCTCCTCCCTCCGTAACCTCTCCTCCTCCACCCCTCTTCCTCTGCTCCTCATTCTCCTTTCATTTCCTCCTCCTCCTCTCACCTCCTTCTCCTCTCCCCCTCCTCCTTCCTTCTTCCTCCTCCTCCTCTCACCTCCTTTTCTTTTTCCCCTCCTCCGCACGGGGCGCCAATTTTCCAGCTAAATCTAGCGGAAAAACAAAATTTGTGCACAGGTGACGTGACACCAAGTCATGTGACGTCATTTTCCCGGCTAAATCTAGCGGGGAAACTGAATTGGTGCAAAGGTCACGTGACGCCAATTTTCCTGCCAAATTTAGCGGGGAATTGAATTGCTGTTGAGGTCACGTGACGTCAGTTTTCTCGCTAAATCTAACGGAGAAACTGAATTTGTTCATAGGTGACGTGACACCAAGTCATGCGATGTCAATTTCCCCACTAAATTTAGCGGGAAATCGAATTGCTGTTGAAGTCACGTAACGTCAATTTTCCCGCTAGACCTAGCGGAGAAACTCAATTTGTTCATAGGTGACGTGACACCAAGTCATGCGATGTCAATTTCCCCGCTAAAGTTAGCGGGGAATCGAATTGCTGTTGAAGTCACGTAACGTATATTTTCCCGCTAGACCTAGCGGAGAAACTGAATTTGTTCATACCTGACGTGACACCAAGTCAGTAGACGTCCTTTTCCCCGCAAAAATCTAGCGGGGAAACTTAATTGATGCTGAGGTCACGTGACGTTAATTTTCTCGCTAAATCTAGCGGAGAAACTGAATTTGTTCATAGGTGACGTGACACCAAGTCATGCGATGTCAATTTCCCCGCTAAATTTAGCGGGGAATTGAATTGCTGTTGAAGTCACGTAACGTCAAATTTCCCGCTAAATTGAGCGCGGTTACTCCGACGCCGAAGGCAACGTCGCTCACCCCGGAAAGGGACGTCTAGGAGCTGCCCTCTAAAACAAGATTGGGTAGAAAGTTAAAGAGCCGGAGCAGCTTCGGAAGTTTACGCCATCTTCACATTACCTGCTATGGGTTCTCGTTGACTTCGGACTGGCCTGAACACTGACTCTTAACGTTAGCGTTTATATTTCGCCACGAACAGCGCCTTTTTGTTTTGTTTTAATCGACAACATACGTCATGTTGTTATTGCTTAATATAGTAGAACCTACATGTCATGTGCCTAATTATAAAACGCTAATTACCTTTTATTTTTTAAACGCCTTTAATTTCGAAAAGATACACGAACAACAAGAGGTTAAGCTAAAATGAAGAACAAAAAATTTGAATTAAAGTCACAACAAAAGCCGTTTGAACTGTTCTCAGTTGCACCAATGGTGTCCACCACTGCCAAGCGACATTTTTCATAGCGCAAAGAAAAGCTATAACAATAAGCGGTGTTCTGGATATTCTCAGATCTCAGAACTTTACGTTCACTGACGTAATCATCGCTAGCTGAAATCTTGGTGAATGCCGTCGCGTGAATGGAGCTCGAGCGGCGATGCATCAATCGTGTTCAATTTCTATACCGCATTCGTTCCCTATCTTTAGAAGTCACATTTAAACGCAAGGCGTGTTGTTATTCTGAGAACGTTTCTAAGTGTTGGGGGAACGTGCGTAAGTACTCCTAAGTGAGACAGCAAAGACTAACCGCCGAATTCAGAATCCCCACTCAAACTACACTCAAACTAAAGGGCCCCTCCACTTCCTCGAGGAAGGCGCGAGGGCCGGCGCTGGCCAATCGCGAGGACGGATCCGCCGTCGCGATAGGCCAGCACCGGTCCTCGCGCCTTCCTCGGAGAAGTGGAGAGGCCCTTCAGTTTGAGTGTAGTTTGAGTGAGGTTTCTGAATTCGGCAGTAAGTGGCTTGTAATCTTGGACACCGTGGGAAGCTTCTGGCTCGCTTTGCGGTGGTTTTTGCTGTCAAAACAATCGTGCCAAAAGTTTTGCTGAGATATGGCACTTCGAGATTCGAACAGTTTGAAGGTTGAGGTGCGTCAACCTATTGCCCAAAGTTATCGGAAGCTTAGACTCCTCCATCAGTGCTTTGATGTCGAACTGAAATGTTTCTAAAACTGATAATGAAAACACACAGTCGAGGGTTTTAGGTTGTGAAGTTAGTGAACTTAAACCAGATGAGGGCACTTAAAAACCGAGCAAGTCTTCAAAACTGCCGTACGGCTCCTGGCACGAGTTCTTGTTCTCATAATATTTAGGGGCAAGGCTCCCTAGGGTCTAGGCTTGTCCGGCGTCCGTGCTCACATCGACTGCCATCCCATCTGTCTTCTTAAAAAAAAAAAAAAAAAAGATGTCTGCGCAGTCGACAGGATTCGAACCTGTGCGGGGAGACCCAATGGATTTCTAGTCCATCGCCTTAGACACTCGGCCACGACTGCGGGACGAGTAGGGGGCTCTGAGATGTGGTAGTAACTCAAGAGCTGGGGATGTCATGGATGAAACATTGCACGTAGCCGCTCAACGTCTATACAGGAGAGGGCGCTGCAGTCAAATGCGTATATAATCGCGTTAAACTTTGCATGCATTGGCTCAACGTTTATAGACGAGAGAGCGCTGCGGTCAAATGTTCAAATGCGTATATAACCACGTTCCATACCACACATTCTCTTTCTGACATGGATAAAAACCAACGAAAAGCTCGGCATGCTGCGGCTCATCGTCTACGCAGACAGCAAGCTGCTCCGAAGAGGATAAAAAAAAAAATCAGCACCATCAGCACTACCTATGAACAAAATCAGTATCACCAGCACCACCAGAGCTTCGCCCCAATCAACATCATTCACCACGTGGAGATGCGGTCATTTTTTTAACCCCATGGCAAACAGTCAATTGCCTTTGGCATGGTTGCTTGCCGCTATTCCGGATTTTCACGGTCCACATTTTTTTTCTCAGTAAATGCATTGGCAATTAGACATGCCCCATATGCCGCTATTTGAACGTTGGCTCACTGCATTTTGCCTTTCCGCCACTAACGACGCTTTGATCGTCCCACTCTTCATTTGTCTACAGTGAGCACCAATGAGACTGAAGACCTCGTTTCCTGAACAAGTACCTGAAAGCCAGTTTTTACTCCAGGCGCCAAAACGCGAAACGTTCAGTCAACAAGATCAACCCCAACCTCATTGGAACGGACATAACCGTTATTGATGAGAACGTGGAGCCAAACTTCCAAGGGAAGAAGTATGAGTCGAGGGTCGCACCCACTTCCGGAGGGCATTACCTTTCCCCTACCTTCGAAAGAATATAACAAATGTGTCACCAAGGGCAAGATACCGGTTCAAGGAGTACCACGTCGCCGGTTGCACACCCCCCCACTACGCGAGGGCAGGTCGGCGAGCGACCGAGCGACCCTACTCCGTTACACCTTACGATGGACCGCAACGGACGCTACGAGCCATCGAAGCCAATCAAATGTCGCGCGATGCCTCGTAGCGTCAGCTGCGGTCCATTGTAAAGATAAACGGAATGTAGGCAGCGTACACTGTGAATAATGGCCACTGTCGACGACGAAGCAAACGGCGGACGGACCGAGGACGGTGGATTCTTCTTCCGAGAGCCCCACATCCGCTCGGGACAGCCCCCGACTACGCGTCTTTTTGGCACCAAGTGGACCACGGCGAACGTGACGAGCGTATAACTAACCAATCCGGAGCCGAGAGCCATGCCACGTGATGTTCGCGTTCCGGGTGTTCCTCGATCCGATCGCAAAAGCACGCGACTGGATGTGACGGTTCGCGACGGCCGCGGTGGTCCACATCAAGGCGAGACTGAGTCTGCGAGGAATGGACGGAAGTGAAAGGAGAGTGAGAGAACGTGAAAGTGATAGAGAGAAAAAAAGACGAAATACAAGAATCCCCCCGTTTCGAAGGGTTCCTTTCCTCCGGCCAAATCCGCAGTCTGTCACCTCAGGCGCTTGAAATGGCTTAGGGGAGCTGGGCACGCCGGCCGGATCAACGCATTAGCCGATGGCTCTTGGGTTGTAAACGAGATGTATCGGCCAGGTCATATATAGTATATATATATATATATTTTTTTTTTTTTTGTCACGCATGCTACGAGCTGTTGATGTAGTGTTTCAGGACGCGATGTGCTTAGAGCTGTCCTTGTGGAAAAGCAGCGCCGGAAGACTTTTTTTTTCTTCTTTTCTTAGGCGTTATTATGAATTGTTTCCGTTTGAGGGTAAAAACAAATTTGTTCCGGCTGTATTAGGAAAACAACGTTTTTCTAGAGTTAATGTATTATTAACCTCTGACAATGTTGTGCTTCGTCGCGTTCGTGACAGCGAATAAAGGGGGATTGCTGGCCAAGGTGTTTTTAACGCATCGCAACTCGGAGCACGTGGAGCAAAAGCTCGCGCTGCAGAACCCAGAAAACCTAGATTCGATCCCCAGTCCTGTATCTTTTTTTTTTATCTTGATGAGCATCTTATCGGCGTCTGTTCGTGGGATCACTACGGCGTGATGCATGTCAAAGTCCCCAGGTTAGCAGAAGTACGGAACTGGCTACATTTCTCAACTGCAGCGAATACGGGACATCCATTAAAGATAATTAGCTTCCCGCTGTTCTAAATATATATATATATATATTCAATACAAGTGGAAAACAGCCAATAGAATACGAACTACAGCGTGTACACAAAAGGGTAAGGCGCAAACGAGCTGGTGGTGCTTAAAAATTTTGACTTAAACCGCGAGACTGGGACGAGAAGGGACGAACAAAGAAGGTGTCAAACACAGCTGAAATTTATTCGACAACGAAATGGCTTATATAGGCATCAAACCCTACACAAAACACCAGAGACGAGAGAAGAAAAAGAGAGAGAGAGAGAGATATAAAGAAATTTTGGAAACCCGTGCCACAAGCACTACAACAATGATTCGTCTTTCCGGATTCGTCTTTGCGTACTGACCGTAGGGATTTTGGAAAAGTTACTTCCGTGAAAAAAGAGTTGGAAGAAAAGGACATCACGCTTCTCGAAACCGACAAATCTGGAAAATTTGCTGTATTACCAATGGATGAGTTCCGAAAAAAATCGGACTTAGCCATTGAAGGGTTGTTCAGGCTGTTCGATGGAAACCTTAGACGGATCAAGCGGGAAATTGTTAGTATTATGAAGGACAGTGAATTTCCTTCCTTGGTTTCCAAGATGAATGTAACCTCAAGAGAGACTTTGGGAATCAAGTTTTTCTGAAGGACCACAAGCTCTTTGAGTTGTGGTAAATGAAAACGGCACTTGTCAAAAACTGGTGTCGTCCTTTCTTCAGAAAGCCTTGAGTGTTTTGGATGTTGGAAGTTCATTAACCCTTCGTTGCTCAGATGACTTGGTTGCAGAATTACAGCTTTTTCATGTGAAGCATTGCACTGTATCCTCGATGGACATCAAAGACTTATCTTATTCGTTAGAACCTAAGACATTACTTGAACGCGTAAGTCAGTTTCTTGAAAACAATCTTGTTAGATTCCAGCCACAGCCAGGGATGGGGGTAAATAACTTCCTTAGGATTCTTGAGCTATATTTACAAGCAACTGTAATTCAACACAATCATCGAGATTTCATTCTGAAACGTGGAATATGTATCAGGTACGGTAGTTGTTCCAATTTTGTCAGATTTAATTAAGTTAACTAGATCGAAACCTGCATGATATCATCCGAAACCGTTCCCCTAGCGACGTTCTTGTAAGGCGATACGCTGACGACCTTTTAATCTTCAGTACCGATTCCAAGTTAGCGGCATCACTTGAAAAGGATACTTTTGACAGTTCTCCAGAATTAAGGTTTTCTGTAGATAACAATTTTACATTTACAGCTTACAATTTTCAGATCTACAGCTGAAACATTCATTCAGTTTGTGCCGGGAATGCGGCAAGCCAACTGCAAAACTTCTCCCACCATTTCACAGGTGTCACTCAAAACATGTACAGGCTGGCATTGTTCACAATCTAGTCAATAGTTCTCTGAAAAAAATCATGTTCCCACTTTATGTGGTCTGCTCTCAAGCGTCTGTTTGACCGTTTTAAACCCGCTGGGTACCCAATGATTACGTTTTTAATCAGTTGTTATCTCTCGTCTCTGTCAAGAAAAAAAAGTGATCAAGTGTTCTTAAACCCACAACATGTGTGGTTCTTCCGTTTTTTCACCAAATTTACATAATCTTAGATCCATTGGGAACAGGTATGGTGTTAGCACTGTGTTCAGCAATTTTTATGCCCGTGTCCCACTAAAGCGACAGACAGAAACAAACGACAGCGACAAGCCTCAAACCAGAGTCTTTCGCGATTTGAGAGGCTTTGTAGAATAAAAGAGGCTATGCTCAAACACGAGCGTCATGCACGCGAGGGTATCTTTGGTAGGCTTGCAATCGCTCTCGGTTACTTCACGAGCACCGAACGACTAAACGCCTGCCAAAGGTACCATCGCGAGCATGCTGCATGGGTTTGAGGCTTGTCTCTGTCTTTCGTTTCTGTCTGTCGCTCTAGTGGGACACGGGCATTACAGACTGAGTTGAGTGACTCCGTTTGCTTCCACCAGAGCTGGCTGCACTAAGAAACACAGGGAAAAAGAGGTAAGTTGCGCATCGGGACTGGGACTAGTATACTGGATCCCGTTTGATTGCGGATTATGCTACACAGGAGTAGGACAGACAAAGCGCTGTATAAACGATCGTCTCACCGAACACAAACGTTGCATTAAAACAAAGATCGATATTCGGAAGTGTCAAAACATGTAGTTGAATGCAATAATTTTCTATCTAATAGGGACCCAACCAGTAGTCCTACCAAAAAAAGATGACCGGAAACGTTTAATGAACGATTCTATAACAATCATGAACCACGGGAATGCGGTAAATAAGTCATCCCTCACTTTAGATACAGAACAAAGAATGTTCTGCGAATATGATGCCTTGGCGCGTTAGGTCAAATGTTTCGTTGCGGCCTAGGTGGTTTTGTTGTTTTTGTCCAAATTCAAGTTTTATCAAGATCAGTTCGCTTTTTCTTGGGTTCCTGGTCGTTTGGTTCACTGCGTCCTTCATTTTCTAGATTTCCGGCTTTCGCCAGAAAAGTGTACGTTTTTCAGTGATCCTTAAAACGTCTTTCTTTTTTTTTTTTTTGAGAACTGCCGGTGTAGACAGTGCTAAAAAATTGTTGTTTTTTTATTTTTATTTTTAGTGTTGTATAAGAAGGTCACTGTTTCTCAGATTGTAAAGGTTGCCTTGTTGTACTGCTTGTGGCACGGGTTTCCCCCATTTCTCTCTCCCTCTCTCTCTCTCTTTCTCTCGCTCTCTAGCATTTTGTGTACGATTTGATGCCTATATAAGCCCTTTCGTTGTCGAATAAATGTCAGCTGTGTCTGAGACTTTGTGTTTGTCCGTCCTTTCTCGTCCCAGTCTCGGCGTTTTTAGACAAAATGTTTAGCGTGTACATGTTTCGATTCCATTTTGAACGGTCCGCATAAATCAGGGTTTTTATATATCGCACTAGGATTTATTACAGAGGCGCCCGAATATGGTGGAAACTTTTACGACAATTGTGGAAAAATTGGTTCACCTGAGTAAATTACGAAAAATCAAAAACTATGTTTTCCCTATGCTTTGCGTGCAAGTAAACATTAGACAGAAGTCTGTCTAGTTGGGGGAAACAATTATTAAAATATGATGACCAACCGATCCCTATATCAGAAACCCCTCCCCTAATTTAGGGATTGGTTGGTCGTCTTATTTAAATAATACGTTTGCATATCGTGACTCGAATAATATTTTGTGTCGCTGTGGCGCTTATTTGGGCCAAATTAAGTGAGGAATGGGTAAAATAGTTGTATTTTCTTTTCATTTTACCGAGTTTTGTTTTCAATCGTAATAAAGGACAGAATGGCCAGAACAATGTTTTGATGCTTCTAAAACAAAAAGGAATATATATATATATATATATATATATATATATATATATATATATATATTAGCGATAACTTTTCTATTGACAAAACCAGATTTTATTTTCTTTCTTTTGAATATGGAGTTTTCATGTATGCCTACTCCCAATTAATGTATGAACCACCTTCGGGAACCTCTTTAGTAAATCCCAGCGCGATACGTTGGGAAACCGATGTTTGCGGACTGCTCAAAGTGGGATCGAAGTGTTAGCTGTACACGTGATATAATGAGGTCAATATAACCAACAAGAAAGATTGTAAAAACGACCGTGTGTCCAGTGACCCTACAAAGCACGCGCGGGAAGTTTGCGTACGATCAACAGAGGAGCCCATGATAGAAATGAGCCAATATTGCCCTTAGCCAGAAATACCATCCAGCGATTAAGTTGAGTTTGCTCCTTGTTTAGAAGTAAAAAGTCCCTCAAAACTTTTGCTGGCCTCGTCGTGAGCTAGTCTCTTTTCATTAATTGTGGCAACTGCCTCGTTGCGTGCCTTGCGTAAGATCGCTTCAGAGCTTCGACCCACAAAAGATCCATGCATATACTCATCGTTTTCTTTTAAAAAGAAAATCAATTGAAAACAAAAGCCGGTTTCGAAATCACTTCTCACTCAAGATCTGTGTCAAGCAAAGTGGAAAAACAATTTTTTTGTTTGAAATCACATTAATCAGCTTTATTTTATTTTGATAAGATTTATTTCATTTAAATCATACTGACATGATTTAAATCACTTTAGCTGGACAGGTTGACTTCTCTATCATTAATCGAGCTATTTTCTAATGGCTGCCTCATATAACATTTCCTGTTCGATCATTCTTTGCTTTAAATGCAAAATAAAAGTCAATGCGAAGCAGACAGATAGATGAACGATAAACAGAAAGAAAATTCAGTGTTGCTTTGGTGGAAAATGTTTGATTAAAATCATCATAACCAAATCAGTACAATTTAAATCATGTTTTAAATTCATGATTTATTTCAGGGTTTAAATCTTGATTTTTACTTACCACTTTGGTGCAGTCTTGGGTAGTAACGCGTTACTAGTAACGGGTTACTGTAACTTCGTTACTTTTTTGGTAACTTGTAACTGTAACGAGTTACTTTTTAAAAATGTAACTTGTAACTGTAGTTCTATAACTTTTTTCTGAGGTAACGATGAAAGTAACGACGTTACTTTTGTCATTACTTTCCAGTGTCTTATGAATAATATATCACTGAAGGAGTGCATTTTAGCCATTCCTTGCACTTTCCAAATCGTCTATTCCGACATTTCGAGTGTCAAGTTGGCTTTGCACAAAGTTGCGAATACGTTCTTTCTCGCGAGTCACGACCCTAATGTAGCCACGTGTAGATTTTATGAAAAAATATCTAGTTATCTTTACGCACGCGCTTGTACTTTGTGACTGAACACTTACATCTTAGTGTCTTCAAGCACTATCTATGTTGTGGTTTTTATTTTTTCTGTGCAAACGCTTTTTAATCGGGTGAATCAACCGTGAAACAACAATACACGTGGAGGGCACCGCGCATGTCTCGTATTTTGATTAGCGACACTACTCCGCGCTGCGCACGTTTCGTATTTTGATTTTCACCACTAATCTGGCGTGGAAACTTTCAAACACTAACTTCGTGAAGCAACTGCTGCTAAGTTACAATATGAAGTAAAAAGCGTACTTTTTAATTTTATGCAATAAAACGTTGTGGGAGGCGTTTTCTAGTTTTTTTCAATTTTTTTTTGTTATAGAAAAGTAACTGAAAAGTAACCATTTCGTCGTTTACCCTGAGACTGGGTTTTTTTTTTAGAAGAGCAGAAGTAACAGAAAAAACAGACAGGTCTCAAACTCAGCTACAAGTTTATTTCAACAACCTCCTCTTATATAGTTCGTTCTCGTCGTCATCAACCAATCACATACGACTTGTCCTCTGCACCGTGACTTTACAGGTTCCACTCTATCACAAAAGAAGCGGACACTCCCAACGTTTCCAAGTGAAAAGGTTCTAGCAGAAGATATGCCTCACAAAGACTTCAAGCAACTCTTTTGTGTCCTCACAATAAACGGGACAACAGCCCACAACAACATCCTACTCAAAACTGGTCACCTCCAAAATTATAGAAAACAGACAATACACACCAATACACACCACAGACAAAGCCTTTCAAGATAAAAAAAGAAAACAACACTTAAAACTGTAAAAATTGCTTGCAGCGGTTCCCTATTTGCATGGAAGGTTGACTAATGCAATTTCCCAACGATCTAATCCTAATTGTTTCTCTTACCACCCTTTTAACATCGTTGCTT
Source organism: Ixodes scapularis (assembly GCF_016920785.2). Classification (NCBI taxonomy): domain Eukaryota; kingdom Metazoa; phylum Arthropoda; class Arachnida; order Ixodida; family Ixodidae; genus Ixodes; species Ixodes scapularis. The sequence goes on along the minus strand of NW_024609880.1, from coordinate 97,479,248 downwards.
TCCGTAACAACTACATCCGTTCCAGACCAATCCGTTGTGCAGTTTCTACACTCCTCCAGATGCTTAGCCAACTCCGAATTTGCTGCATTATTTTTAACATTCCTTTTGTGTTCTGTTAAACGATCGTTCAAACACCGAGAGGTTTGGCCTACATACTTAAAACCACACGCCAAAGGAACCTCATACACCACGCCTACGCTACACGGCGCTGACTTTTCCCTATGCGCCTTCTGACAGCCCCTCTGAACCGTTTCAAAAGGTGTCAATCTATCTAACCTAAAATCCGTGCTGAATACGTCATCCACGCCATATTTTTTTGCACATGCTCTAAGATTGTGGGACACCTCGTGAAAATACGGAACCACGGCGTACCTATTCCTGATTTCTTGCGTCTTCCCCTTTTTCTCCCTGCACTGTAGGGCAACCTGCCTTTTGATGTACTCTTCCCCATATCCTGCCATTACCAGTCTTTCCCACTGGTTTTTTAGTGCCTCCGGTCCGAAATGCATGCATGATCTCATCAAAGCATTACTAATCAAAGATCTGACTACCCCGGCTTTTACATTTTTCGAGTGACAGCTACTCTGTTCAGGAAGGGTTAGATCAAGTTTTAGAACAAGTAGTAAGGTCAGCGGCGCCAGAGTTGAGATTCACGTTAGAGAGGACAAGGAACGAGGTCCTGCAATTTCTCGACCTGCGTTTACATTTGGAACGAGGTCTTTGTTGGGAGTATGGGAAGGGAAACCCAAAACCGGTTCTGTCAAAGAGTAGCTGTCACTCGAAAAATGTAAAAGCCGGGGTAGTCAGATCTTTGATTAGTAATGCTTTGATGAGATCATGCATGCATTTCGGACCGGAGGCACTAAAAAACCAGTGGGAAAGACTGGTAATGGCGGGATATGGGGAAGAGTACATCAAAAGGCAGATTGCCCTAAGTGCAGGGAGAAAAAGAGGAAGACGCAAGAAATCAGGAATAGGTACGCTGTGGTTCCGTATTTTCACGAGGTGTCCCACAATCTTAGAGCATGTGCAAAAAAATATGGCGTGGATGTCGTATTCAGCACGGATTTTAGGTTAGATAGATTGACACCTTTTGAAAAGGTTCAGAGGGGCTGTTAGAAGGCGCATAGGGAAAAGTCGGTGCCGTGTAGCGTAGGCGTGGTGTATGAGGTTTCTTTGGCGTGTGGTTTTAAGTATGTAGGCCAAGCCTCTCGGTGTTTGAATGATCGTTTAACAGAACACAAAAGGAATGTTAAAAATAAAGCAGCAAATTCGGAGTTGGCTAAGCATCTGGAGGAGTGTAGAAACTGCATAACGGATTGGTCTGGAACGGATGTAGTTGTTAAGGAAAGCAACGATGTTAAAAGGGTGGTAAGAGAAACAATTAGGATTAGATCGTTGGGAAATTGCATTAGTCAACCTTCCATGCAAATAGGGAACCGCTGCAAGCAATTTTTATAGTTTTAAGTGTTTTTTTTTTTCATCGTGAAAGGCTTTGTCTGTGGTGTGTATTGGTGTGTATTGTCTGTTTTCTATAATTTTGTAGGTGACCAGTTTTGAGTAGGATGTTGTTGTGGGCTGTTGTCCTGTTTATTGTGAGGACACAAAAGAGTTGCTTGAAGTCTTTGTGAGGCATATCTTCAGCTAGAACCTTTTCACTTGGAAACGTTGGGAGTGTCCGCTTCTTTTGTGATAGAGTGGAACCTGTAAAGTCACGGTGCAGAGGACAAGTCGTATGTGATTGGTTGATGACGACGATAACGAACCATATAAGAGGAGGTTGTTGAAATAAACTTGTAGCTGAGTTTGAGACCTGTCTGTTTTTTCTGTCACTTCTGCTCTTCTAAAAAAAACCCCAGTCTCAGGGTAAACGACGAAATGGTTGACTTCCACCAGCTAGCCTGTACTTTGACTCTTTTCTTGAAAAGTAACGTCGATACTTTTTAAAAGTAACTGTAACTGTAACGAGTTACTTTATTTGTTGCGGTAACTGTAACGGTAACTTCGCTACTTTTTTCTGAAAGTAACTGTAACTGTAACGAATTACTTTTTAAAAGTAACTTACCCAAGACTGCTTTGGTGTTACAACGTTAATGTTGCGGTAATATACAGGGTGTTTCACGAAACGTGGACAAATTCGATATTGCGAAAACTACGCATCGCAAAAAGAAGAAAAAAAATGCGCTAGTGTTGTTGTGGTCCTGGGCCAGGGGCCTATTTAGAAAAATGATTAAAGTCCAGGATAATTAGGATGTTAATTATTTTTGCGTAATTAACTTTTTAAAATTGGGTTTAAGGGCGTGGTTTCAATTAAACAATCGCTCGGCATCATCGAAAACCATCAAATCAACAAATTGCAGAGCGATAGAAGGCACTTGAAACATTTTACGGCTTTCTGTAAAACCGTACAAATTCGACGGGTTGTTGAGTTTCGGTTTGCTATCGGAGCGCAGCTCGGCCCCGACGGCACCGCGCCCCGTGGAGAGATAGTGCATCCAACATCGGCTGCTCTGTCATCGCGCGACTCAGCAGAGGCTGGTTGCACTATCTCTCCACGGGGCGCGGTGCCGTCGGGGCCGAGCTGCGCTCCGATAGCAGACCGAAACTCAACAACCCGTCGAATTTGTACGGTTTTTCAGAAAGCCGTAAAACGCTTCACGTGCCTTCTATAATTCTGTAATTTGTTGATAAAGTGTTTTTCGATGACGCTGAGCAGTTCTCTAATTGAAACAATGCCCCTAAACAAAATATTAAAAAAAGTTAATTGCTCAAAAAAAATTAACAACCTAATAATTCCGGACTTTATTAATTTTCCTAAATAGGCCCCTGGCCCAGAACCAAAACGACACAAGCCTTTTTTTGTTGCGACACGTAGTTTTCGCAATATCGAATTTGTCCACCTTTCGTGAAACACCCTGTATATATATATATATATACATATATATATATATATATATATATATATATATATATATATATATATATATATATATATATATATATATATATATATATATCAGGGTGTCGAACCGGAACCGAACCGAACCGAAAACCGGAACCGAACCAGTATTTTTTCCGGAACTGAACCCGAACCCGAACCGTTATATTGTTATCGCGATGAACCCGAACCGGAACTGAACCGGAAAAAAAAATAACGGTTACCGGCTCATGTCAAAACGGTTCGGTTACGCGCTGTTGACAATGAATGTGCTATCAATGCCATTTGTTTTTTAAGTGCCGTCAACTGACACACACCTCGCTTACATATTTTTCTTCTCCACCCAGTCTTAGGAATATAAACGCTGCATCCATGAATCTTGACAAACCCTGCATCCATGAATCTTGACATAGGAACCAGTATTGCGCTGTCGCGGCTTGCACGGAAAAAAAAAATTGAAAGGCTGTGCAAAAAAAAAAAAAAAAAGAAAAAAAGAAAATCGCGTCACGGGATTTTATTTTCCTACAATCTCGTAAATCCTAAATGCTGCTGTGTGCTCATTTCAGAACACGTTTCTAGAACGTGATGTTGCAATATTTTTTTTTTTATTTTGATGTTATTTTGATTTTGTTATTTTGATGTTGCAATTTGTCATTTATAATTTCCGAACCGGTTCGCGAACCGGTTCAGTGCCCCGAACCGGTTCACGAACCGGTTCGCGGATCGAATTAATCGAACCGGAACTGAACCGGAACAAAATAAATTTACCTGAACCTGAAGCGTAACCGAACCCGTATTTTTTTCGGTTCGACACACTGATATATATATATCTATATATATTATATATATATATATATATATATATATATATATATATATATATATATATATATATATATATATATATATATATATATATATATATATATATATATATGTATGTATGGCATCTCCTGACGAAGCCGAGCCTCTCGGCGAAACTGTCGAAATACATGCAATAAACTCATAGCATAGCAACTCCGCAAGTACGGATCTCTGACTTATTACATTTTCCCGGTCCATTGTTCTCAAGCTACTCTGCCTCACCTATATATATATATATATATATATATATATATTCACAAAATATTTGCCCTTATAGGAGATGGTCGTCCAAGGTCGCCAAAAAAGTGATCTGCAGATACGTTTCGAGCCTGGTAGGCTCTTCGTCAGTCAAGACGAGAACACTCTCGTTTGAAGATATTTCTCTCGAGTGCCTTCTTTTTATCCTAGGTGCTGTTTCTATATATATATATCATTGGCGTACACAGGGGGGGGGGGGGGGCCGAAGGTGGCCGCGGCCCCCCCCCCCCCCCCCCCCCGAAATTTCCGAGGGAAGGGGGGGGGGGGGGGGGGGAGTCGGCGAGGTTACTAACTCTCGGGATATCAATATCAAACTTCGTGGAGAAGTTGTAAAAAAAAATAGGAAATAGAAAAGGAAGGGAATGCAATATGCCATTTATGACATAGTAAAAATAATAAAAAAAAAAAATGTGTAGTTTTAACGTCTTTTATCTAATATGACTGGAAAATAATCAATTAACGAATATCTTTCTTTACTTCTACTTTTATTGTTTCACGAGGGCCCCATGTCCCTCTCGCGGAGCCGCCAGGGCTGGTTTGTCGTCGCCACGGAGCGGCCCTTTAATTGTTCCTCGAGGACCCCGCTCTGGGTGCGTACCATGCGCTGTGCCTCGCTCGAGCGCAGCGGGGCCCCTCGATGTTTTGTAGCCTTTTTTTATTTTGAGAAGAAGCGTCGGTACTGCTCTTGCACCCCGACGAGGGATCTTTCCTGGAGGCGGTGTCCGGCTGACGGCGGGCGAAGGTTTTTAGGAGTTTTCGGGGGCCTATGCACGTGTCCTTTCTTAATTGGATTTTGTATTGTATGTGTTTCTTTGTACCACGTGGCTCGCATTGGTCTAAAAAGAGCGATATCTGATTGGCTCCTCGGATAACGGGAAAAGTCGTAGAAAAGTGAATATAGGCGCCTAAAGGCGCGGGATTTGCGGTTCAAGGTTCGAGTACGGAAGTTGTCACCGGCAGTTTGAGAACCGCGCGAGAAAGGGGCGCGAGTGTGCGACCTGCTGCCTCAGGACGAGAGCCAAGTGCAATATGTGAGTGTACAAACCATTTTACATCGTCCCTTTGTTGCGTTGTGTGACTTCCTTGACTTTCTTTTGTGAGCGGACTTCGGAAACATTAGAAATCGACACCAACGAACAAATCACGTGAGATTTTTGTTGGTTAGATCAGGTTAAGATAGGGAGTACTTTATGGAGGAGCAGCTTTCCCGTGCTTATCGTCTATCCATCAAGATGTTCTGCGTTTCTACTTCTGCATCATTGTTTTATCAGCCCCGATGACTGGAGGCTTTGTGCATTGGAGTCGTGCTTCATAAAATATTTGTTTTTATGATTCTTGTTTTCTACTTACTCTTTTTACGTGACTTGTAAATAAAAAAAAGTAAAATGCAAATGCCTTCCTGGTGGGGAATTTCCCGGTCATCATTTTTATGTATCATAATCATCCCAAAACCAATATGACATATATATATATATATATATTTCTTTGTGTGTGGGGGGGGGGGGGGGCGGAAGTTGTTGCGACAGACGTTCTGGAATCTAGGCACTTGAAAAAATATATTTTGAAGCGTTCATTGTTTCTAATCGCGACCCCGAAATATGGGCCAATTTTGGGGTTGACGTGCCAAAATATAAAAATCGCTCATAACTCAAAATGTGTCTCGCGGCGTAAAGTTCATTTTCTGACGCACAATGTCATATTGTCACGAATGAAAACGGTTGCCAAAGGCAGGACTGAAACGAAACATTTAACGAGGTCCGAACTTGTGCCTACAAACTTAAAATGAAAAATGCCAGCATCTTGCGTCGGAGACGGAAGGGCGAATGAATGATCTAAAGCTGCGCGTTACCGCACCCGTTTATTTCAAAAATTTTCTGAAGCAAAATATTCGATGACAGCCGAAAATGCGCTGCAACTTTCCAAAAGACTAGAGAATCCTAAAAGAAGGATCTGGGCCGAGCGGGGTTCGAACCACGTTCCCCCGCGTGACAGCCGCGTTCGTTTACGCAGATGGCAATATTCAAGTACTTTACAAAACAATTTGTTTGTTCGTTTGGGGGGGGGGGGGGGGGGGGGGCGGGGGGAGGGGAGGGAATTCGGAAGTTTGCCGTCCCTTTAACGATAATTGATGGGAACTCGGTAAAACAATAAAGCATAATAATAAAAATGAGCTTGTAGCAGCTATCTTTTACGCGACATGAACAAAGTACTCGAGTGCACGCATTTCACCTTTTAGCGTCTCCCCCCCAATCTCGTTTTCTGACGTTGGGCACCCGTCACGGTTGTTTGCGTTGCTCGAACGTAATCGCGCGCGCGAGCTGGAACGCGAGGGCAGTGACACCGTTCAAACTGAGTGTGCTCTCAACGGACGCTACACTCTGTGACAAAACCTAGACGCAAAAAAAAAAAAAAAAGAAATAGAGCGTCCGATAAACTACGAGGACGGGGACAAAAATTCACGCGGTGGTAGTCGCTCTAGCTAAACGCCTGAGCGCCTAAAGACAGGACGACGCGCGCTGATGAAGACAGAAACACGAATCAACGCACACACCGGCTCCCGGCGCACCGATAAGACAACAATGCAACGCGATTCGTTGGCTGTCGTTCCGTAAAATAAAAAAAAAAAAAAGAATCTAAACAGTGATTTATCGTGGTAGTACGGAGGCACGGACGAACTCCTCTTTTTATAGCGGTGGCTTTATAGGGCAAAACCAACCTCAGGAGCCGCTTAAGCGTGAACGAAACGCGTAGGTCGGACAGTCCGCAACCACTAAACAATCTCAAAAAAAAAAAAAAAAAAAACATAAAAAAAAAAAACGGCGACCGGTGCCAGAAATCAAGCTCAAACGCGGTCACCGGAGGGGAAGCCGAGTGCGCTGCTGGCTGAGTTACGGACGTAGCACGCAGGAACGAAAGGAGCAGAAGCAGGTGGTGTGAGAAACCGCGCGGAGGGGAGAGGGGTGGAAAGGGCAAGAAAGAGAGGAGCGCGAACAGGTGGCGTAGAAAGAACGCTCGGAACGAGGAGTGGAAAGGGCAGGAAGGAGTACTTCCCACTCTTGGTGACCCAGAAAATTTAGCGCCAAGGCTCTGTATCCTTGCGGTGCTGAAGGGAACCGCGCGCAGCGTCACAAAGATATAAGGGTGTGACGCAATCTGTTTCCATACAAAACTCGGCCCTAAGCACCACCTGAACTAAGAGCACCGGCCACCCTATAAAGCTACCGAATTTAAACGCGTCTGGCAGAATGGTCAAACGTCCAGTCAATGTTTGTTTATTTCCGTCTCTCCGCGTCCAAGATACGTGGTGAAATTTTATTATTACAAGCTGAGGTTCTGGAAAGCAAGAAGTTTGCCACGTCCTTACTTTTAGGCAGTGTTCTGAGCGGAGGACCAAACAACAAACAATCTTGCACAAAGAGCCTTCATTGAAGAACACCCAACAAGCATCTGGTGCCAGAAGTTGAATAACTCGTTTACGTTTACGATGCCACAAAGTAAAAAAAAAGAGCTGATTATTGAGATTTAGGGGAAGGAGGCCAGCGAATATTTAAGGCCAAATAACGTTCTGACTAAACAAACAAAGAGCCGTATACAAGAGGACAGCGTGCTTGAAGCTTGGCTTGTTAATCTAACAGGGAAGGTCGCTCCCAAAAGCTGCGTGAATTTAGTGCGTAAGTTGAACAGGTGAATTTAGTATAGAAGAAAATATAGTAAGAGTGCAGGCGCGCTGGTGAATATTAGCCATGTTGATTTAACCCGAGACTTGGGAAGAACAGAAACATCAAAACGTAGAAAAAACAGAAAATAGACAGGTCGACCTGTCTATTTTCTGTTCCTTCTACATTTTGGTGTCTCTTTTCCCCATGTCTCAGGTTAAATAAACATGGTTAGTGGGAAAGTTGCAACAGGTCGCAGAAAATCTTGGCTGAAAATGAAATAGACCCCTTTCGAAATTGAGTCTGGCAACCTTGATCACTATCATCATCTCAATGTATGACATCTGTGCCAAACTAATGGCGGCCTCCATGAGGCTGATGAAGGAATAAGTTGAAGATATTACCTAGGGGAGGGTACATGAGACCGGTAAGTTCGAGACGTCCGTAGAACACGACGCACGAACTAGATACAACGGTCTGCGTAAGCGTTTACTTTGGAGTGTGATCCAGTCAGCCTCATGACACAAGTTTGGCTCTAAATCCTTTCGACAACAGAAATTTAGTCGAGGCGCTTATGATTCGCCGTTTTGTGCTGGTCAGTTATCACGTTCCCACCATCAATTGAAACAAATTAAGAAATAATTATGAGGTCATCGAAAAACGAAGAGTCATCTGCAATTGACGTGCGAAAGCGGCGGTGCGCGATTAGATAGAGTTTCACGGCCGCCTTTAGTTTGTCAAAAGTGAAAAAAAAATATATTGTGTAAAAAAAATTGGGTCAAGATTTTAATCTAACGGAGAGTATATGAGACCTCCCAGAGCAAAACTGAAGACTAAAATCTCAGTTATAGGTGCTTCTATGATACCAACATCTCCATAAGCCTCCGTCAAACCGCTGATGCCTCGTAAGTATGCGAGCCCACCAACTAAGGATCCGTAGGCAGGCACGCTTCCCCAGAACCGCCGATGCGGCTGGCCATACTAATAACTATATCACAAAATACAATGCGACCATACACATCAAAATACAACGCGCACATCTATAGTTTTCCCCAGGGAACTCAGGGAACCGATCACGGCGATCTATAACGAAACCGAAAAATTATTTTTTTATTAAAAAAAGAGTTTGATTTTATACTGAAAATTCTATTTCGTTTGCTTTCGTGATGCTTACAGGTCGTGTCGCAGACTTTATTTCTCAGTCGAAACATTTTGCATTTCGGTTTCGTCATTCGGCAAACTCTCTTTCCCTAGATCACAATAAAACAAGAAAAACAAACAAAAAACAATTGGCGGCGGTTTTTATTTTTAAAGTCCTATGAAATGCAGTATTTAAGGTGCGATCGTTTAAAATTATTTAGAAGACATTAAACCGCCGTTTCGGGGAGCGAAGGAGATCCTTTATGTATATCGGTTTTTCCCCGGTACATTGAGCAGGGAAACTGGGTTGCATAAGTCACGTGGCGTCAATTTCCCCGATAAATTTAGCGTGAAAACTGAATTTGTGTATGGGCCACGTGACATCCGGTCACGTGACGTCGATTTTCCCGCTATAGTTAGCGGGGAAATTTAATTGGTGCAAAGGCCTTCTTGTGATGTCAGACATCATAGTAAATTTAGCTAGAATAAATTTAGCAAGGACGGACAGACGGACGGACGGACAAAATTTAGAGATTGGGGGTTCCGTGAAAAAGCGTCTTGTTTTGAGAAAAATAGTAAAAGAGGGGAATAATACAAAAAGATAAAGAAAAAAACAGATATCTTAAATTGAGCGACTCTGCGTGGAGGAGGGGGAGAATCGAAAGAGAAAACGACAGACAGACGGAGGAGACATAATAACTATAGTACGTACAAAAAGAGAGAAAAAAGAAGAAGAAAATACTCTCGCACACGCATCCCTGAGTACACTAATTAAGTTCTTCTAAAGGCGCAAGTTTAGCCGTGTCCTATTTAAGAGACACAGAAGCGCCTTTGTTGCCTTCGCTTCTTAGAGTGAGTGCTCGGCGCCAAACTCGACACAAGAGGGAGGCAGCTTTCGGACTCTGTCCAGATTAATCTTTTGTTTACCCCATAGTACTGTCCGAACCAGTGCTGCGATTGATTTTCTTTATGCCCACAAAACAAGAACGAAACAAAAAAAGAGAGAGACTGTTTTTTTTATGTCTTCAGTATTAAAGGACATAGGCGCTGAAACTTCGGTTTTGTCACAACGCTCCAGAGTGACAAAAAGTACATAGAAAGAAAACGACGATTTTCTTTTTGTCCCTTTTGAAAGTTGAAAATAGGACGACCGCCGCTTGGAACGCTGAAGTTCATCGAAACTTTATCGAACGTCTCGTAGCGGATTCGAAAAGACGCGGCATGAAACTTTCCGATATGAGAACAATACACTTCTCTTTGTTGAGCCTGGCATTCGTAGGTCGCTCGAAATCCGACCAAAAATGGGAGCGAACCTGAAATGATCTACACACAAACCACACAATGTCTGTTTTGTACGGTTTGCGCAATACGGTTCCGCCGTGACAACGTGATAGGTGAAAAGTCGATCCCGAAGCGGCACTGACTTGTAGTCTTGTTCGTTACTTACTTGGCCTCGCTCGAAGGCTCTTGTGGATTGCGACACTAGCGTCCTCAGATAAGTGTTGCTACGACGAGGTTTGTTGTGGTTTCGTCAGTTCCAACTTCGGTTCGATAGTGCTGTATTTGTTTATTTTTGCATCGTCACCTCAGAGGCTTTGCACGGTTGAGTCTTCTTTGTGCATACGCGTTGCCTTTTTGCAGGGACCGCCTAAAAGTACGTAGTGCGTTTCTCGAAATCTTCCAAAGGCGCTTTGCGCTGAGACCTAGTGCGTGCGTCTGGCGTGCAGGTCACGGTAAATTTTATTTGCCACCCTAAGAAAGAAAATTAATTTGTGTTCTTAATGTTAAAACGTCTCTCCAGCCAGCAAAGAAAAAAGGAAGCTACTTTTTTTGTTTTGTGTTTGCATTGAGAACATGTATTTAAACATGTACGCTCGTAACTATTGATTCTCAGCGAAACTTTGTTTCTTATCAGGTATCCTCTTTTTCCGGAACGATCCTGATTACGTTATTTCGGACAGTGTAGCTTTTTTTTAATTTTTTTTTCTGCATAGAAGCTTTGATATTATGCAAAAGACAAGAAATTTAAACCACCGCTGCAAAATCCGGATCATAAACTGAACCTTAATTGAAACAAATTGACTCTAAAGACTAGAGTTCTCAATCTGCAGGATTGTCTCGGTCGCGCCCGGATAACCGAAGAAAAACAATTTTCGTAAGTGCGATTAAAAACAGACATAGTTTTAAAAGAAATTTATCGTCATAGCGGAGATTTGGATGAAAGTTGTTTAATAAAACAAACTTTAAAAAAAAAACAGTAGCCAGGGCATTTAGTAAAATACCGAGCACGCGCCCATGTTACGATAAGCGCCCCCCCCCCCCCCCCCCCTCTACGAAAAATGCACAAAGAAAAAGCGTGTACAGAAACTTTATACGTAAATAAAGTCAACTTCCCCGGGTGCTCCCCCGTCGCTCTTTGTTGTACTAAAGATGCCTTCCGCATGGGAGGCGAAACGTTTAATTAGACTGCTTTTGTGTATATTTTTTTAATCGAGCCTTTTTTTTTATTTTTTTGTCAAGAAGAAATTTAGGTTTTACCTTATGTTTCTCAGGAATCTGAGCCCAGCGAGCTAGGTCAGATGTTTCCCCTTATCTTTCACTTCTCCGATCACGCCGGTGTAAAGCGGTGGAGCCCACGCTATAAGATGTGCCCCTTTTGCATTTTTGGTCTCGAACCTAACCGCCTATGTAAGTGGTCTCAAATTCACTTTGGGGGGGGGGGGGGGGGGGATATAGCCCACACCGGAAAGGTTGAGGGCCAGCGTAATGCGGGGGAGGGTGGGGGCTCAAAAGATAAAAAAAAAAAGAGATTTTGTGGCTCCATGCTTTTTGTGAACTCACAGTTTTGCAATTGGCATCTTTAGATTTGATTTTTTTTAATGACTACTTTGGGGCCCTGACCTGATGACATAACAAGAATTAAGACGAACACACCCCACCAACGTGCTGGCATTTTAATAGAAGAAGAGTGCAAATACACAGTCGTTCCCGTTGCTCAATTTACTCGGGAATTAAGCGAGCTCAGCGTGTCTCTAGAAAAACAATAAGTTAATTTGGCAGTTCTTGCTTTCCTGACGATTTTTATACAGCACTCTGAGAAAGTACTTGTCTTTTAATAGTAATATCTTTTTGTTTTTCTTTTTTTTTTAAGGCGAAAATCCCGAGCTCGCAGTTTTATTTTTTTAGCAATCGCTCCTGCTGATCGAGAGTTCGCGCTTCCGAGATGCATTTTTCACCAAAGAGCTCGCGCTTGCAGCGTAGTAGCGGAATCGTTGTGCATTACAACAAGCTCGAAAGCAATAAATAAAGCGAAAAAAAAAAGCACGAATGACCACAGAGAAGTATAAACAATGTGAATATGTTAAAAGAGCTGAGCTACTTTCGAGCAAAATTGAATCAGGCGAGATGAGATCTCCATGGCGCATGCCATCCTAGTGTCCGAGATATGGGAACCGGGACTCGTAGCCGGTTGTCTGGGGGCCGCGTCCAAGCGAGTCGCGTGCCGCATGCGGCCCGCGGGCCGTATGGTTGACACCCCTTTTCCTATATCCCGAATTTTAAGATGGACTCGAAATTTTGGGTGGCCGCTTGGTCGGTATTTTTACGGTACATTATTCACGTGATCATATAAGCGTATTGTCGAAAATCCTCACGTACCAGCCGGTGATTAAATATAACGCGCGGCAACGTCACTTGGAGGTCAATAAATTTTCATATGTGGAAAACAAAAACAAAAAAAAACGAAAAAACACGCCAAGAAACAAATAGCTCAGGCAGAAGAATAAAAGAAAAGCAGGGGTAACAGCTCGATATAATGTTTATAAACAAGCACGTTAACCCAAAGCAGCAGCTATGAACAATGCGCATGCGCAGATAACGTTTTTTTTTTTAATTTTTCTTTGTAACGCGTGTTGCGTATGCGATGTCAGAACCATGAGATGGGTACAGGCGACTGCAGAGTCACGTGTCTCACGCACGTGTGGCCTACCATCGCAAAGATGACAAATTGCGTCAACTCATCCCGCCATCCGAACGTTAAAAAATAAATAAGAAACGATCAACAATTCTACGACTCTTCAAATAGATTAAATATACCAATTTAAAAATATTTTCCTCTCAAGGCTAACCCCATGTATGGGGATTGAACCATTATATATATATATATATATATATATATATATATATATATATATATATATATATATATATATATATATATATATATGGGTGGTTTCATCTCAAATCGTGCAGGCAAAAAAGGTCGAATTTTTAATTTCGATGAAAAAAATATATATTATGGCGCCGTTTTTAAAACCGCAGTCGCCGCAAATCGCAAGCTCGTCGGATTTTTTGTCCTCGACTTATGAATTTTTGAAGAGGCCGCGGCGATAAGCAGTGTTTTTCACACCCGTCGTGGGTCGGATGTTTCGCTTGATCTCCCGCCATGGATTTTCAGTCCACATTATATTAACTTTTTTCAAGCACTATGTGTACACATTTAAAAGGCTCCAATACCATGAAATAATTTTAGGCGTTTTGCTTTTTTTCTGTAAAAATGTCAAAAACGCCTCCTCGGTCAATTGCTGACAAACTTTCACAATTAATTACTGGCGATCTACTTGGGTTACACCAATATTTTTTATGTCCACGGAGAGCCCAAAACACGCTCTTTATATGTATTATAAAATGACTCGGCTGTGTAAAATATATTTTGCGTTACATTTACGTTAATATTATGCAAAAACCAAAAAGTGCCATTTTTGAAATTGATTTTCTCAAAAAACCCATTTTTTATTTTTTTTATTTTTTGTTCAAATGTAGATATGATAGTTGTCTACACGAAAATCAAGCCTAGAAAGTGTATATTTTGTTTGTATGTTTTATATTTAGGCCTCAATATCGGAAAAAAGACGTCTTTGTTTTGCAAGACCTAAGTCAGACATAGCAACCCATGCGTCTCTATGAATTGTGAAAAAGTTTTCTTGAATTTTCTTCTGCATTTTGTAATCAATTATAAACGGATTTATGGTATTGAATATTTATGTATGTTTTGATAAGACCGGGAACCAGGAGATACATATCTAACGAAATCAATAACCAAAAGGCACAGACGTTGTATTGTTTCGATTTATAAACCTTTCACAGTAAACTAGCACGACTAGCTATTAGCTGTCATATTACTAAGACAAAGAAAGTCACCACATCGTCGATATATTATATACAATTCTTTCCGAAACCAAACACTGGGGGTTTGTTCACCGCACATCGCACAGGTCACCAGGGAATGTCCTTTCACTTCCGTAATACACAAAAGTGGTGACACAGAAACGGTCCGAAACACACAGAGAGTGTGTCATGGAGAGGGGTAGGAAATAAAAACAAATGAATAGGAATTAAATTGCCCAACTCCGATCTTAACGAAAATTGCGTTAAAAAAAAATAAAGTACTTAGGTTCGAGCGGTGGCAAGGCGATAGGTCCACGCCTGGTGGAGAGTCAGACAAAGAAGTCGACGGCACGTAAAGGTAAAACAAAAAAAACAATAAAATCAAAAACTTAATAAAGACGAGAAAACTCAGCCGCACATGGCAAGAACAATATCCAATTCCTCCGGGCATTCCCTAAACGGGACGCAACCAAATGCGTGCGAACACGCTCTCTACATCACCGCCAGGCAGCTACGCCATGACGAAATAAACCCAACAACTGAACAGTGCTAACAAACAGTTAGTAAGAAAACATTGACAAAAAAAAAAAACGTTCAGAAAAAACCGCACCCGAGAAACAAAGTTCAGCGGGGCGAAGAAACACACACGAGTCGGTCCCACGACACTGAAGTCTGGCAGGATGACGGCGTCCAGATGATGCTAGCATCTGTTCCTCCTTCTATTACGCACATCCACGACGGCTGTGCGGAACAGTGGCTGTACGAAAGAAAGTGAAGAATAGATTCGAGCAGGCGATGCGCGAGAAGGTAACCGAGACTATGCCTCAAGCTTCATATCGGGAGAGGAGCTTTCGAGGTCGTTTCTGCAGTTACTCAAACTTTCTCTTTCCCCTTCCCTTTTTCAAAAGAACACGTCAGACGGCGCTAACTTTTCATCTCGGGAGAAGCCCACTCTTCACAAGCGGTTATAGTTGACAAGGAGGCTGACTTCGACCCAACTAGTCTCCGGGCAGAGTACAAACACAAGTATATTTACCAACACGCTCGTTTTAATGTCAATCTCCGGGCTTTGCTGTTTCCAAAAGAGATAACCCTTTATAAGGACAGAACGAGCGAGTTGGTGGGGATAATTAAACTTAAACAGTCCCTTCTCGTTTTCTTCGTCAAGTTTAATAGATAACCCTTCGGTGCTATCGGATCTCCCCTGAGAGAGGGAGAGAGAGCACGGCCGTTTCAAGGTAAGGATAGGGCGCTCGAAGCTAGGGCAAACAGGCGGTATCGTTTCACGCATGCACGGATGGCTGGTTTCAAATTTCCCCATATCCCTAACGAAACCGGCCCATCTTCGTGTGTGCGTCTGCGGGATTTCTGTCCCGCGCCGCCGGTTTTAGCGCGCACGCGGCGTTGTTTTGGCTGGCAGAACAGTTGTTGACCGTCGATATTGTAAGGCCGTGGTGTCCTCATCCTTTCAGGCAACGATTCCTTTGCTTTCCCTTGTGCAATACTCTGACTGACTCCTCCTGGGTGGCTGTCACTGTTCGCCGTGTCAACGACACAATCGTACCATTTCACTCCTCGTGACACAGGGTGCGCTGCTCGCTTTACTGTCACGGGCCGTCCTATCTAACACAACGAGCGCGAAAAGTCGTGGTCATCTGCTGGCTCCGAAAGGGCGGGACGTTCATGCAGGTCAATGAGGGCCCCGAATCAATACGACGTCTACCGACTCCCACACGTAAAAAATTAACGACACCTGCTGGTCTGTTAAGAAGTGTTGCTTTCTCTTTTTGGAACTCCTCCGATGTAGCTTGCCGCCTATAATAAAATTTAAATAATCAATAAATATAACAGGGTAGAAATACTGTATTTCATTTTTATGTGGGAACGTTGAAAAAAAAGAAAAAAAAAACTATTTCCAAGCTTGTGAAGACGCGCAATCCGCAAGTCTATTTCGAGCCGTAAAAACACGTTTTGTACGATATTGATGCTTAAATATAGAACATACAAACAAAATATACACTTTCTCGACTTAATTTCCGCGTAGAAAACTATCACATCTACATTTTAACAAAAAATAACAAAAATAAAAAATGGGTTTTTTGAGAAAATCAATTTCAAAAATGGTACTTTTTGGTTTTCACATAACATTAACGTAAATGTAACGAAAAGAATATTTTATACAGCCGAGTTATTTTATAATACATATAAAGAACGTGTTTTGGGCTCTCCGTGGACATAAAAATTATCGATGTAACCCAAGTAGATCGCCAGTAATTAATTGTCAAACTTCGTCAACAATTGACCGAGGGGGCGTTTTTGACATTTTTACAAAACAAAAGCAAAACGCCTAAAATTATTTTTAGGTATTGGAGCCTTTTAAATGTGTCCACAGAGTGCTTGAAAAAAGATAATATAATGTGGACTGAAAATCCAGGGCGGGAGATCAAGCGAAACATCCGACCCACGACGGGTGTGAAAAACACTGCTTTTCGCCGCGGCCTCTTTAAAAATTCATAAGTCGAGAACAAAAAATCCGACGAACTTGCGGTTTGCGGCGACTGCGTTTTTAGAAACGGCGCCATAACATATATTTTTTTCATCGAAATTAAAAATTCGACCCTTTTTGCCTGCACGATTTGAGATGAAACCACCCATATATATATATATATATATATATGTGTGTAATCAAGAGTGCAACCAATGTTTATATTTACTCGATTATGTGGTATTTGAAGAGTAAAATTATTAGATCAAACTTTTACTTATACCGTGCAATGAAGTATCTAATCTAGTTACATTTTCTTAATGAAAAACAGATTGTTCGTTGTTTATTGATGTCATTAGATTATGCTAATCGAATTTCAGTGTTGTTAATTTTTAGGTTCGTTTTGGAAGTGTCATGGCCCCTGGATTTAAGTTCCTATTTTATTACTCTTTGATGGATCCGTACTAGCCTTTGGCATTGAATCCAGGTCACTTTTGTATAATTTATCCGCATCCTATTTCTGAGAGCAAACACTAAAAAAATATTTTAAAAGATACGATAAAAAGAAAACCGCTCTCATAGTCACCGGTAATGACGTGTAAGACATCGTCTGAGAAGCCGACGGCGACGAGGCGTTGTTGTTCGGGCGTTATATGAAAAAAATTAATTAATTAATCAACATAAAAAGTCGGAGGTTAAAATCGCGGAAAAACAAGGACATATATACACCCACAACGACGCGAGACGCTCCATAAACTTTTATCGTAAACTTTTCCTTTAGAAATGCAGTTAATTATTCCACGTCAACCAGAAGCGCGGGTCTGGCGATGCGTGATCGTGTCTGGGCGCTATGGAGTTCCAAGATTGCGTGTTGTGCGCCAAGCGGAAGTTTTAATGGAGAAGATGCTAATCTCGAGCAATTTCCTTTATTATTATTATTTGTCTTTTTTTTTTTTTTTTTGCTGTACGGCGCGCGTTTAGTTTGTCATCTGTTTTTTGGTATATGCGGTTTCACTAAACGTTCTTCAAGGAGCCACACATTCTCGTTAACTTTCTACGCTAGGGCTAGGCGTGATTATGCAAACTCGTTTACCATGCCCGTTCCGGTTTATTTATGGGGTGTAATTTATAAGAGGAGGAGTTGAGATGCGCGCTGAGGGATGTGTACGACATCCAGCACTTAGAACGAACGAACAAAGTGTAGGGCTCGTTGATTTAGTTTTAGTTTGTATACGTTGTTTTTTTACACAATGTGTTAAAAAAATCGTTTCGTAAATAATATTGCTTGCAGGTAAAAGAAAAACAAGAAAACATAACCTAAAAAAATGAAAGCCGTTTACAACTCCCTGTAGCGCCGAATTGGAACGCAGCTCTTGAGGAGGAGGAGGGGAAGGTACGGAGACGGGACTATGCCCCTCCTTCTCTCCTGCTCGCCCCCATAGAGGGAAAAACTTTCCGCTAAACTTAGCGGAGAAAATTTCCCGCTAAATTGAGCGGGAAAAATTTTCCGCTAGATAATTTTTTCCGCTAGATTTAGCGATGAAACTTTTCCGCTAAATTTAGCGGGGAAAATTGTCCGCTAAAGTTAGTGGGGAAAGTTTTCGGCTAGGTTTAGCGAAGTGGAGGAGATGACGCGCTTTTTTGATCGTCACTTCGTCATCTTCCTGTCGAGAGCAGTTAGGCAAAGCGGGGGAAAGGCGATAATGATTTGCAAGAGGAAGGGCATCGCAATCTGCTCCGAGTGGAAGGGAGACAGGAACGGGCGGGTGTGGACCGTAGGAGTGCTGCACTGTGGACAGCTTCACAAGCTCGTATCTGCGTATGCACCTAACGACGCGACTGAGCGAAGGGACGTTTTTAAGAATCTTCACCACTATCTCGACAGACCTTGTCGAGTAATTATCGCTGGCGATTTTAATTGTGTGCTGGCCGAGAGGGATTGCTCGGAGTGGCTGAAAGCGGACGTCAGCCGGACGGAACTGCGCGAACTGCTGCGCGACTTCTAACTGGTGCATGCTAAAGATGGCGAGGAAGCAGCCGACCCGACGTACACGCATTGGCAGGGAACATGGCACGCTCGATAAGACCGTATCAACCTCTCGTGAGAATTTTCAGCAACGACGCCTGCGTTGGAAGTCCTACCCTTGGTGTTCTCGAACCACTCTCTGGTCACGGTAACGCTCGGGGCCGAGAAGTCCACATAATAGAGCGGATTGAAGCTGGAAGAAAATCTGCTGCAAGACAAGCCGCTGTGCATGCAGATCAAAGAACTGGTTGACAGCAGGACTGAAAAGGTATCAATGAATGCAGTCGCCTGGAAGGAGCTAACGCAAGAGATCAAGCTCGCGGTGTTCAGGTACAGCCAAGAAAAAGCGTCCAGCGCAAAAGCAGAGAAGCGCCTCCTTACGAAGACACGGAAGATCCTTATAACAAAGAAAGCTGGGATGTGTATACAAGAAATCCGGGATTGCAAAGGCGCGCTCCTCGAGAAGGAATACCGCGGCGCCATGATCCGATGCAGAACAATGTTTTTGGAAAGAGATAAAGAGCCGTGCAAGATATTTAAAACAAAGGAATGCCAGCACGCCTCTCGTAAGAATATTGCAAATCTGCAAGTAGGCGAATCCAAGGAAGACCAAGACAGTCGAACCGCCGGAGAGGCGCTGCCCAAGATCTCTGAAGCTGTCAGATGAACCGGGAGATTTGGACGATAGAGGTGTAGGATGCCATTAAAGATCTGGCCCCGACACAGGCCAACATGAGTAAACGGACTTGGCAGCCTCTTCTACAAGTCGTTCGAAGTACAGCTGAACCAAATTCTGAAAGACGTCTTTGCTGACGTACTCGAGCAAAGACTGATGCCGCCCTCAATGCGTCAGGCGGTCACGGTGCTCATCGCGAAGAAAAACCCAAAGGAGCCCTGAAAGTTGACTACTTTCGGCCTATAAGCCTTCTCACGACCGACTATAAAATCCTCGCGAAGATCTTGGAAAAGCGACTTGTATGGGGCCTTCGGAATGTCATTGGAGACCACTAAACATACGCCATCAATGGGCGAAGCATAACCTCAAACCTGCACGCGGTGCGCATCGTGTGCGAGGCTGCGCAGGTGCGGTACTGTTCTCTGGCAGTTCTGCAAGTCAACCTTCACAAAGCATTCGACCGGGTGAGCCACTCCTTTTGTTCCAGCTTTTAGAAGAGAGCAGAATCGGTGCGCCTTATCTCCGATACGTGCAGCTGTGCCAACGCGACATCACGACACGTCTGAGTTGTGAACGGAAACATGACGGCAAGGCTGCCCGACGTCTCCGATGCTATTCGCGCTGTACCTCGAACCAGTGCAGGACAATCATCGGTGAAGAGAGTATTCGGGGGCTTTCTCTGTCGTCGGCGTCGCTGAAAATGCTCGCCCACGGGGACGGTGTGGCTGTGCTGTGCTCGTCGAGAACGCTACAGCGCGCGGTGATGCAGCACATCACAGACTTCTGCGGTGCATGTCTCGGGTGCGGTCACCTGACTGGGAGACTGGGACTCAAAGTCAGCGCTACCTCGGAGTCACCTTGACCGCGAGCGTGTCGAACTATCTCGGTGTCAGCTTGGACACAGAGCAACTGAGTTCTGGATGCGGTGGTTCGGACGTTACTCGTCTAAGAGGAAAAATCGAAGACTTGCATGCCCGAGAAAGGTCCTTGTCTAATCGTTTTCTTTATTTGCAACTCTGCGTTCTTTTCTGCTGTGTAGTATGTGGCACAAGTGTTGCTGTGTTCCTAAAGTTACACTGTGAAGTGCGTCGTTTTTTCGCTACTTTTGTATGGGCTCGGGGTTTGAACGCATGAGGCAAAGCAACCGATTTCTGAATCACAAGATATGTGGCCTGGACCTAGAAAAAAACGTGGAGCTTAAATTGAAAGTTCAACGTTTTAGAGCGCAGCTCTTAGGGGCCCGTTTCCGGCTTGAGCGGCGTCGGCGTCGCCGTTGGCGTAACAACCGCGCGGTGCATTATGGGTAAATTTCCCCGCTAAATCTAGCGGAAAAATTTCCCCGCTAGATTTAGCGGAAAAATTTCTCCGCTAAATCTAGCGGGAAAAATTTTCCCGTTAAACCTAGCGGAAAAATTTCCCCGCTAATTCTAGCGGAAAAAATTCCCCGCTAAATCTAGCGAAAAAATTTTTCTGGGGGGTCACGTGACCCCGCAAGGTCACACGACCCCCCCCTCTCTCCCCCGCCCCGAGAACAGGTAACCTTCAGTACCCTTCCCTCCTCCTCCTCAAGAGCTGCGCTCCAATTAGGTGTTACAGGGAGTTGTAAACGGCTTTCATTTTTTTTGTGTTTTTTTTAAAGGATTTAAACAAATTTTTTTATTGTCTCCTTTTTCACAGAACTAAGAGGAAGGTGTCTGAGCAAGTGGCTCGACAGCGTATTCGAGGGACACGCTGGGGACTACCCGTCGCGCATTTTGAGGCTCCATAGAGAAATAGCAGCGGCTAAGGTGTTTTTCGAAGCCCGCTTTTCCAGGAGGAACCGGAGAAGAAGATAAAAGAGAAACCCTGCTTTGGGATACTCTTGACCTAATAACGCCGCCGCCAATGTATCGTGTTTTTGCTGGGAGTGCTGTTGACTCTGATGTATTTCATCGTTTGAGAAGATATCCGGTCAGAACGGCAATCAAAAATTTCTTTTTGCGTTTTCACTTTGAAGTGATCCCTTGTCAAGACATGGCTCGTTAAAAAGGGTTGTTACGACCCATGGTCGACGAACTGTGTGCTATGTCCGACCCCCAAAACGCTACAACACTTTTTTTTTGTATTGCACAAACGCCGCACTTTTCTGGGCAAAGCTCCGAGAGGTGCTGAAGGTCGACGTGTACGTCGGCTGGAAAAGCGCGAAGTTATTAAAGTTCGGAGAGCATCCCGACAGCAGAGCATGGGAGGGGTTGGCACTTCTTGGCCTTTATTCTATTTGTCGATCCACGACCAAGCACCTCCAAGTATCGGAAGGGTCGAAACCTGCATGGCGGCACTTTATCGACGGGTTCATATATATACGTGAGCTCGCTTACATAGAGGCTACGGAACAGCGAGGGTTGGAATGTTGGGCAACTGTAGAAACACAGTTGTAAAGGCGAAGGTTAACTGCGTTGCGGCGAAGGTGACTTACCATATAAATGGTTGAGCGTGTTGGTTTTTAATGTACGATAGGTTGCGGAACAGACATTTTGAAAGCCCCGCTAAGTAGGCGCGGCTGGGTTTCAATAGTGAAACTGGTTGTGGCGTGTGCGTTGGTCCTACGCTTTTTTGAGCAGTGTTTGAAAACTTAGTGTTCAATAAAACCAATGCCTTTTTTTTATAATCCTTGTACATAAAAATGCAATGTTTAAATTAAAAAAAAAGGCGGTGTGGTGTAGGGGTTTGCACACCAGACCGGATATTAGAAGCCCCGGAGTTCAAATCCTGGCGCCGCTAAGGATTTTATTTTTCGGCGGCTTCGTAAACTTTGTTCAGTTCGATCAAGTACTGTTCATTTGTATGCATTATTTTGAATATTTCCTCTTTGGAGATCACTTAAGATTATGAGAGTTCCAGGAATAATGATAATAAAATTCACAGGAAGTCCCCACTCCGACCCCCCCCCCCCCCCCCACACACACACACACACACACACACACACACACACACACACACACACACACACACACACACACACACAATTTATATGTTTTCTTTTTTTTCACCGCAAACATAAACTGTGCATTGCCGAAGGCTCATTCTCCCCCAAATGTAGCCCTAGAGGTCCAAACTATATGCCAAAGTTTCAGCACTAACCGTTATCGTATTCAAAAGTTGTGAGTGATTTCTTTTTTAGATTTTAATGGGAAAACGGCGGCCGACGGAGCTCTCAAATACATTGAGCTCTATGGCGTCAGAGACCGATAACGGACGAAAATGGGCGCCATTTTCACAGTGATATTTTCAGAACATTACTTACGACGTTTAAATAAGATATCGGTTTTTGCTAAAAATTTTGCATTCGGTTCGAACTTTTAGTGCTACATTTGGGTGGAGAATGAGCGTTCGGCAATAGATATTTCTGAGAAACTATTTTAAATGATAGCTTTTCGTACCCAAGACTTAAATACCGCATTTATTCGAAAATAGTATAGGCCGACCTTTTTATGAACAAGCCTTAGCGTGTACTTTCCAACAGAACCCACGGAGACCAATCATTAGGACTGGCGAAAGGAACCGGCGAATGGCGAAAAACCAAAAATTACGCTTAACATGAAAAAAAAAAAAAAAAAATGCGGCCCTTGCAGATCTTTCTGCGTTTGGACGTTATCGGTGCCTCGTCATTCACCAGGTCTCTCCCGTAAATCGCAATGATTGGCTCTTCTTGAGCGTTGCAGAACATGCACAGGCATTGTTTACAAAGAGGTCGACTCAATTTCGGATAAATACGGCACCTTCTTAGATTAGCTATACGACCCCATTTCCCTCCTTTATTGGCTCAACTACGAGCTCCCTCTTGAGTCGGACGCTCTGACTGCAGTCACTGACAGCCGAAGAAACGTGGGGCGTGGCCAATCAAGCTTTTCGTTTTCTGATTCGTTCTTCGGTGTTCTTATTAACGGACGCCGCAATCCGATTGGCTGCTGTGAGATAATGAGATGTTCGGGGCTACAATCCGTTTCACCCTGTGCAGAGTGCAAGTTCGTCTGCTTCTTTTGCAGGGGTTATGCTGACGTCAGAGTGCCGTGCTCCGATTGGTTCTGAAATAAGGATAGTGGGTAGACCTCAAGGCAACTTGCTTTGAGGTCTACCCACTATCCTTCAATGAGAGCCAATCAGAGCTCTGCGTATCTCTGACGTCACTGCAACCCCCTGCGCAAGAAGCGGGCTTGCCCTCCGCCTACGATCCGAACGCATGCGGATGCTAGCCGCCATCCGAGCCAATCCAAGGGCCATGTGAGTGTCACGTGTCCAGGGAGAGGGGGCGATTGGCTGAGATGGCTCATTGTGTCCACTGCGGCCGGACGTAAGGCGAAACGAAGTGTAGCCCCAGCCGAATTTTTTGAAGCTGGCAAAGAATATAAGCGGGACGGGATACATATTATGCCTGCAGCGAAGCGGCTTGCGCAGTTCTTTCAGAAAGCAACTAAAGGCCCGTTCACACTCTTGCGACCGAGTACGACTGAGAGAGACGAGATATCTTACAACTTCTTAAATGTTTCTAGAATGAGGGAACACACTGACATTGTGGCGCCATCTACGCGGTGACCCTAGAACTGCATTTCACAAAAGCGAAGGTTTTGCGGGACTTCCGAGGTCAAATGTGCGTAATATCCATAGAAAGGCTCGTTTATAACATTGACAAAAGTTTTTCGAGCCAAAAAAGAAAGGATATTGCGCGAGAAATAAAAAAAAATATGCCGGACCGCCGAGTTTACACTGCTTCCCAATAGATGGCGCCAGTGTGTTCTCTGGTTTAAGAAGTTTTAAGGAACCGAGGTTTAAGAGGTCGCAAGCAGTCGCAAGAGTGTGAACGGGCCTTAATTTCTTTTTTTACTAGAGTGTGGATTGGTATATAAAAAAATGAAAGGTGTTTTCTGCCTACCGGTGTCGTTTTCCTCCGGCTCGTAGACGGCTCTGCGCTCGCACTCCCGGAGAGCCTTGAGCTGGGCGAACACGCGCTCGCTCCGGGAGCCTTCCGCCGACGTCCAGCACACCAGGCAGGGCACAAGCACCTGCGAGACAACCGGGGCGCAAGCGCCACGGCAACCATTACAGGGAGTCCTCTCATTTTGTCGACACTGAAAGAGACAGAGAGGGCTATTGTTTCTCGCGCTGCAGTAACACCGTTGCAGACGACGGCTCCGTCTTCGCAAGGATCTTCTATGGTTAACGATAACTTGTTGAGATAGTTGGTGCATGACGCTCAGGAAATTTGTAACCGCAAACAGACACAGACGCGAAGCGCTTGTCCGCGTCTCCTTCTACGTGTCCGTCTTTGTTTGCGTTTACAAGTTTCCCGAGTACATACGGTTAATGGGTTGATTTCACGGAGAACTCAGGATGGCAGCCACATTTCGCTATGCTCCGTTTTACCTTATGCAAAATTGTGATAAAGAGCGATTCACACACTTGCGTCGCGTCTGACCGAGTGCAACTGTAAAGGCCGGTTCAGACACTAGCGTTTGAGTGCGTTTGACTGCGTTGCGTCGAGAACCGAAAGTGAGTCACCGGCACATCCGTACTTCGTATGAAGCGTGGAATTCAATTCAAGGAATGATCTTGGCACGGGACATAAGCAGCAGGAATGTCCTGGTTTCTCGCTGCCGCAACGCAGTCAAACGCAGTCAAATGCAACTGTCTGAACCAGGCTTAACGGTTTGCGAACGTACGGGTTGTTATGGCAACAGCTGCGTCGACTCCAACAAAAGCTGTTTTTACCACGTTTTGTTGGAGCCGACGCCTCTGTTGTCATAGCAACTCGCGCACTGGGTCGGACTCACGCAAGTGTGTGCACCATCTTTAAGCCGCACCAGGCGCTGGGAGTCATCTAAGCTAAACCAACACATGCGTTTGGGCGTATCACTTGACATCATGCCCCGCGCGCCGCTGCGCTCAAAAAAAGGTCAGACGACACTCATTCAGCGTTTGATTGGCTCCGATGGCTCGTAGTCCCCTGCGATTCAACGTAGGGAAAACTTAGCTTCTTTAGGGTTAAGCTTCTTAGCGAATTGTCGAAGAATCTAAGCCTCTTTTAAGATTTTTCTAGCAGCTCCGACTACCTTTGCGTCTTACATTGTTAATACGGTTAACTATGGTGGGATACACGCGGGTAAAAAATACAAACACACAACTGTCAAAAAAAAAAAAGAGAGAGCAGGTGTTGCCATATTGGCTGTGAGTGCGGTAGGATAGTCGTTCTCAAGATGCTTGTGTTTTTGCAGAAGTGGGGCAGTCAGCCTAGAGCGGTACGGCTTCCAACCTGGGGCGTTGAAGCGCATCGCGCGGTAAGGTAAAGGCCCCAACGCACAGTTGCGTTTGACTGCGTTTGACTGCGTTGCAGCTGCGAGAAACCAGGACATCCAGTGCAAAGCCCATCTACAGCGAAATCGGCAAGCGAGAGTTGAGCTCGAGGTAGTGATCCTAGATTCTTTTTTATCTGCGTGCTGTCAAGCTGCGGTATGTCAACACGTTTGTTTACCGTACCGTACAGTACAGTACCGTTCCCCCTCCACCGCTTTTCTGTTCCTGTGAACACCTCGCTTACTGGTAAAACAAGCGCGCAGGAAAGACATAGCTTTTAGATAGTTCTTGTTCTTGTACGTCCTACTCTTTGTTTCACCATAAGTGCGAGAGTAGGAAAAGCTACAAGAGCGAGCGCAACGCTTTGGGAAGGTATGCTATGCACTCGCGCTTCGGAAATGAATGTGCCGTTGAAGACTACACGCTTCTGCTCGTAGCATCGGCTTCGCAAGCAGGAGCGACCGACACCAACCAACCTCAAGGCACCTTTAGCAGGCTTGCAACCCGTCAGAGCTCGCGGAGAAGCATGATTTATTTGAAGACTGCCAGAGATACCTTTGCGTACATGCCGCACGCGTTTAAGAGTACTCTTCCTGTAAGGTCATCGCGGCCCCTATCGCTGACTGGCCCATCGCGAAGTCCGCAGAATCTGGACCACCCCCTCACCATGTCAGAACTGGGAGCTGCTCTTCGAAGATGCAAGCGTCACAGTGCTCCCGGGCCTGATCACATAACATATCAAGCATTACGAAATCTCAGCTAACAGTCACGCAGCTCCTTACTCGAACGTTTAAATTCAGTTTGGTCTTCGGGTGTGATCCCTCAAGAATGGAAACACGCATTGATAACACCCCTTTTAAAGCGCGGCAAGCCCTCCTCGGAGTTGTCATCCTATCGCCCGATATCTTTGACATCATGCGTTGGCAAGCTTTTAGAGCGCCTGGTCCTTACACGCCTTCAGTGGTTCCTCGACGATACTGAAGCTCTTCCCCCTGAGCTCGCAGGATTCAGAAGCGAACGTTGCAACGCTGACTGCATTGCGACTCTCACGTCAGCATTGGAAGACGCCCGTTCCCAGGGACATACAGGCTTGGCAGTATTTTTAGACGTGGAACGCGCATTTGACTCTGTTCCCCATGATGTTCTTGCGTGCTTGAGACATCTTGGCGTAACGGGAAGGATGTTAAGATATTTCGAAGACTTCCTGAACGGCAGGACTATCAGTATCCGCCTGGGAACGTTTCAAGGTGCTGTTCGCCCACTGCTGCGGGGGCTACCTCAAGGTAGCTGTCTAAGCCCGACACTCTTCAACGTCGTAATGGCAACGCTACCACTATGCATGGACTCATCACCTCATCCTAGTGGTATGATAATTTATGCTGACGACATTTGTTTGTGGGCTTCCCATTCCGATCGCCGTATACTTCGCCCTTTTATGCAAACCTGCCTTACACGATTTGCAAACATGCCGGAAGACCTCGGCCTCTCCATCTCGGCAGAAAAGACGGCTGTGCTCGCATGTTCCCGCCGTCCTCTTCGCCACGGGTTTCCACGTTTAACTTTATTTGGGATCCGATTGCCACGTGTGCGAAACTACCGTTATCTGGGCGTTGATCTCGACTCGCGGCTCTGCTTTCGTCGCCACGTAACTACTCTTGTACGGCAAAGCACGATGACAACCTCTCTTATTCGTAGGCTTCGTGGCCTTGATTGGGGACCAACTCCTCGAGCCCTAACTAACGTGCATCGAGCGCTGAACCTGTCTCGGATTCTTTATGTCGCGCCGTACTTGCCCCCTACTCGCTCTCTGTGGGATCAGCTGGAACGACGTCATCGCGCTGGGCTAAGGATGGCCCTAGGACTCCCCCCTTACTCTCGAATAGAGGCAACGTGGATTGAGGCCCAGGAAATGCCAGTATCTTTGCACGCTAAGGAACGGGCTCTTCGCCATCTGGTTCGACTCGCCCAGTCCAGCAGCGGTGGTTCTCTTTACGAGGATATCCAACGGCGGCATTGTTCTCATTAAGGCAGACACTGCAACACTTTGATAGAGGCGCTCGGATCTACACCAGGGCCCGTTTGCTCGAAGCACTAACCGCGGCTAAAGTTAGCCGCAGTACCTAGGAGAGGGATTTTGAGATCACGTGAATGGCTCGGGAGGGATCGGGGAAACATGGCGGTGCCCCAGTGAGTGAGCGCCGCTCGCTTTGGAACTAATATGTCGTTGTGGTTGCAATATCGGACGCGTTAGTCAGCAACGAATGGTGCAGAAGGCTTTCGCTTTGCCTTACCTCGCTTAAACCACAAAGCATGGGCAATGACATCGCCGCAATTTTTAGATAGTGTTTCGATTCTGGGCACTCCTAGGCCTAAATTAACGCGATAATTGTCGGCATAGCAACGTCTTTGGAAAGCGGATTGTTGATAGCACAGAAAAGCAGACGGCGTCCCAACAGACCTTTTTTTCTAAATTATCCAAGCACCGAGGTGCATGCTACGACTGTAGTTGCACGCGTCGCACGTGCTGGCGTCTGCAGTAGTAACCGTTCTAAAGCAAAAAGTATAAAACAAATTTTGCCTTGCACGCGCGTTTGTTAAAGCCTTATTATGATTTTTTACTTGAAATCTTTTATAAGATGAAGGCCAGCGCGCGTGGACCGTAGAATGACACTTCCAGCGTACTCCTAGCGATGCTTGGATAATTTAGAAAAAAGTCTGTCGGGACGCTGTCTGCTTTTGTGGGCTATCAACAATCCGCTTTCCAAAGACGTTGCCATGCCGACAATTATCGCGTTCATTTAGGCTTAGGAATGCCCAGAATCGAAAGACTATCTAAAAAATGCGGCCATGCCATTGCCCATGCTTTGCGGTTTAAGTGAGGTAAGGCAAAGCGAAAGCCTCCTGCACCGTTCATTGCTGACTAACGCGCCCGATATGGCAGTTACAACGGCATATTAGTTCTAAAGCGAGCGGCGCTCATTCACTGGGGCACCGCCATGTTTCCCCGCATCCCTACTGAGCCAGTCACGTGATCTCAAAATCCCCCTCCTAGGTACTGCGGCTAACTTTAGCCGCGGTTAGCGCTTCGAGCAAACGGGCCCAGCTGTTCAGCGTTCTCCAGCCGATTCACCGTGGAGTGAGCATCCATTCACCGTATATGATGACATCTCTGGCTTTCATGGAAAATCACAGCATTCCTCGCTGGTCAGCCGCGCCTTGACGGAAGACGTCCTGGCGTCCCGCCATGCTTCATTTAAGATCATATTCACTGATGGCTCTGTTAATCTTATTAACGATTCCGCGTCTGCGGCATACCATATCCCATCAGAACACCATTCTTGGTCAGGACGGCTTGATCACGCTGTTTCATCGACTACGGCCGAGCTTTGTGGAATTCACGCAGCTTTTCTTTATATCTTGAAAAGGCCACCAGAAAACTGGCTGCTCGCAACGGACTCCCAGTGTGCAGTGCGAAGCATTCGAAGCGGCAGAGGCGTTAATGCCAACATGACTCGTGAGATATTTAACTTGGGGCGTCTACTTGTTTTCCGAGGCTGTAACATTCGAGTGCAATGGATACCTTCACATGTCGGCATTCTTGGCAATGAAAAGGCGGACCAACTGGATTCCAACGCTCTGCTCCTACCTACTGCTACTTTACAGTTTCCGACCCAGACTGACTCAAAAATAGCAATCCAAACCTGGATACAGCATAGACATCCGGTTTCAAGAATTGCAGCGCATGACCCGCCTCCCCTGGCATGTACGCGGGGCTTAACACGCAAGTTTGCTTCCCTTCTTCACCGTCTTAGATCAGATTCCGCTTATACAAACGTTAACTTGTACCGGATTGGAAAAGCGGCCAGCCCTAATTGCCAACACTGTGACCAACAAGAGACAATTGAACACATATTTTTTAAGTGCGAACACTACGCATCCGAACGAATTGAATTCTTGAACTGCCTGAGAGGGCTGGACATTCCTTTCACGCTCGAAGCTACATTATTTCCGAAGGGACGAACGTCCACGTGCATACGGCTGAGAAAATTTGTGTTTTGTCTTTTGGGCGCGTGCGAACTACTTTCAAGACTCTGACTGTGACGTGTAAGAAACTTTAGAACGGTAGTCTATACTTCGTTTCGCCTTATCTGCGGGCGGGGCCGGGGCTGAGAGCGCGAGACCAGCGCTTTTAGCGCTTCTCCCCAGCTCGCGTGCTCGAGCAAAGCCTGAGCGCGCGGAGCTTTCGTGCTCGCGCTTCCAGCTTTGCCTTCGCTCGCACGTGGGGTTAAATGAAGTATAGTTAGGTCGATATAAGTACTCTCATTATTTATTTTGTGCTTGCTGGTGCGCGCTGTGGGGTTCTGTCGTGTACAGCATTGTTTAAACATTTGTCACAGTTCGTCTTAACGGCGCTAATCCTTTTTTTTTTTTAAATTATTTTCGCCCGCGAAACGTGTTCAGTCATTATTTTGCTAACGCTTCCCTCGTCATCCCCGGACCCCTTCATCACCATATTTACCCTTCCCTTTCCCCGCATTCACCCTCATCAACCTACAATAACCCAGGCCCGTGAAACGTGCCCATCGTGAGTGAGGCAAATGTCACGTCTGGCAAACAATACAACCAACCAACCAACCAACCAACCAACCAACCAACCAAGAGTACTCTTTCAAAAGTTACGCCCTCTTATGGTCGATCTCAATATACTGCACAATAACGTGCGCAAAAAAAAAAAAAAAAAAAAAAAACAACTCGAAAAGTTGGCAAGTTAATAACTGATATAATACCAACTTCCAAGAGGCTGTATGCAATTGATAAACTTGCCCTTTTTATGGTGTCTTTTGTGCAGTAGTTTTAGATAGACCGTAAGAGGCTGTAATTTTCGATGGGGTCCATATCACTCAAGTGAAACTAGGGCTTTATAAGTTGGTTATGCATGTTGAAAAGTAGTGAAAGCCATGGCATGATTAGTAAGTTGCTTGCATACATAGTGCGAAAGATGCTTATTATTGCGAGGAACACCTTCCGTGCGATGATGCGCCATGGTGGTCTTGGTGCAACTGGATTAGAACGACCCTCTCGAAGCTTCGGAGAATGGAATGGACCGAAATGGCGATTGTCATGGCAACGGAGAACGATTAGCCAATCGCCTTCCGAGGTTTTGGTCGTCTGTATGTTAGTATTTGCTTGTGTCCGGCTAAGAGGCAGGGGAGGTAATGGCGCTACTTTTCCAGGATCCAGCGACTTTAGTCCGCACGAGCAGAGACATGGCCGCGGCCAGTCGCCTTGCTTGCAATCGGGTAGATCGCAATCGTGATAGTTTATACGGGAGTAAAATGATATCATGCTTCACTTACCGACAATACCTTACAGCGATACCGGAAACGTAATGACACTTGATAATTTGGCGAACTCAAAGAGATAGGGGCCACCGTCAAGTGTGCAATCTTGTCCAAACAAACATTCTCTTTTTAGCTTTGAATTTAAAGCTTTGACAACCCGTAAAGAAGTTTGGAAGTTTATTCGCTCCAATCGCAAGGAGGATCCCGTCTCAAATTGTCGTTAGGAACCTTGTAAGGGATCAGAGTTTAAAAGCTGCGAACTTTAAACATCCTGTCGATAACATTCCTGAAATTTGTTTTGATGCTCATAGTATTTTTAAGTTGTCAACTAAATTAAAGCAGGGTTCTGCGTCAAGTCCATAGTATTCCAAACGCTCTTTTAAAATCATGTGCTTATAAAATGTTACAGTAACTTAGTTCACATCTATAAATTGTGGCTCTTTGCCATTTTATTGCAAATCAGCTAATTTTGTCCATGTCCATAAATCGTACCATAAAACTCTGGTTGAGGAATATAGGCCCGTCTCTCTAACCAACGAGTGATGCAAAGCCTTGGATCACATAATTTACACCAACATCATGAATCAACTCAACATAATTAATTTCTTTACTTTGTTTTAACGTGGTCTTCGCTCTGGCTTCTCTTGTAACGCTTCATTTCCTTCAATGTTATCATGACATTGCACAATTCTTCGACAATAGTAAACTGGTTGATTGCATTTTCCTAGACTTTAAAAAAGTCCTTTACATGGTTCCTTACGCCCTACTCATGTCCGAACTCAAGAAGCTTCACATTGATGCCGTTATTTATATTTGGATTGGCGATTACTTGAGTGCGAGAAGACAATCCGTGGCTATTTATGGCACACAATCATCTTATGTAAAAGTAACATATGGTGTAACGCAAGGGTCGGTACTTGAGCCACTTTTGTTTTAATATTTATTATTGATATTGTTGAAAACAATTCTTGAAATATTAGATTATATGTGGATAATTGCATTTTATACAGACATGTCACCTGTGATGCCGATATTTGTGCTCTTCAAAGTGATTTAAATGGGACGATTACATGCTGTTCCAAATGGCATATGGCCCTTAATACATCTAAATTTATCTACATGAGGTTCACCAGAAAACGTAACATTCATTCTCAACATACAAGAGTGGTGATAGTATTCGCGTCTCCAGCTCGACGCTCGCCCTCCCGCGGCGGAAACGGGAAGCGCTCTAGTGAGGGTCCCCCCGATTCTCCTGCTCAGCGGGCACGGCGGAACTGCTCGAGATCATAGCTCGCGAAATGTCATTTACGAATGCAAATAAAACTCTTCACGGTCCCAACGTAGTGCTGCGGCTGGTATGGGGTTGTACCTTACTGGAGGGTTTTAGTATTGCGCATAGAAGCAAACGCAAGCCGTGTGCGTTTGCGTTAGAGTTGCTAGTCCCACGTTGTGCGTGCGCCTCGTTGGTATGCGCCATCCAAGAGCGCAATTTTGGGCTCCGCGCACGCGCAGTGTGGAACACGCAAAGCTAACGGAAACACAAAGCAGTTGCGTTCGCTCGTATACGCATTACTAAAACTCACTACTGTTTCACCGGCTTCCAACGCCATCGAAACGTGCCGCAGTAATCAGTCGTGCAAGCAAGTAGGTGTTCCTTCGAACTGGAAATTCTGAGATTGGAAAAACTGACGGAGCGTAAAAATGAAAGTAACTAAATGTTATAAAAAATTAATAATTCTTTTCTAAAATCTTGTGGGCATTTGGTCCGGAAGGATACTGGCGGCGACTTACGTTTTGTTGATTGTAAAAAGTGGCGACTTTGATACAAAAAATATACTTTAACCACAATTAATGTAATTTTACATGGATTTCTCACTTTAGCTAGAATGTTTTCATTGACTTCAGACTAGCTTTATTTTATTAATTGATATTTAAAATTTTGCAATTGGCACCAGTGTTGATAATTAGCACACTTTCGGTTGTCATATTTGTTCGCGCGTTTGAAATTAGATCATAAGCAACGCTTGAAAAATTACGTATTACAATAGCTGAATTTTAATATTATTATTAATACCAATCGCGGCAATGTATGCCCCCAATTTACGCCAAGATTACGAAAATACGCCATTTGACCGTATTAGTCTATAGAGAAAGGTATGATTTTGTTTTCTTTTTAGCATATGAAGAACTCTGACATCGTTATCAAGATAAACAAACAGTCAAACACTGGATGTAATATAAAGTCCTATGCGTCACGCGTTGCTATAAAAAAAAAAACACACGCACACACTTCAGTTGTCTGACTCGGATTCCGTCTTTGGGTTGTTGCAGTGAGAACAGCGTTTATTAATTAACATGTTTTGTGGACATTTGTAAAAATTGGAATTGATCTCTTATTCCTGTTCAACCAATTAATTATCTAAATACCCGAAAACCCATAAAAAGGCCCGCAGTTTAAAATTAAATCCAAAAAAGGGGTTGGTTTGGGTTTCGCTCCAGAATTAAAACGCCCATCCTCGCGTATATATTAAGCTAAACACCGTTCTTGATTTCAGGGTAAAGAGGTGACCTGCGCCCATAACACCCTAGCTTCCTCGTATTACCAGAAATAATTTGTGTCGCTCAGTAAAGCCAGTACTCTAGACAGGCTCAACAGCGGCACGCATCTCCGACCCTCACTATAACCGCCATTTTGGAAAATGAGTGGCGCCACCTATAGTTAATTGGAGTCGCGAATTGCACGGGTCTATAATCCCCAGCCGATCATAGACCCGTGCAGCACTAAACACAGGAACAAGTGCACATATTGCACGACTGGCGTCGTGTAGGAGATTCCGATGACGTGTAGGTAGGGCAAACAGGCAGAAGTGTTAATGGTCGGGCCCGCGACCACGCAGCTTCCACTAGGACGACACCGTCAGGGCATCTCGCCGTTCATTGCAGCAGATGCTCTTGCACCCCGCCATTCAACAGCACAAAACTTTTGGCAAAATACAAAAACAAGGTGTCACGCGTACCACAAGAAGCTTTTGGGAGTAGGGCTAGGGGAAACAAGTGCGTCAGCGAAACGTCTTTGGCCCTATCTACGGACAAGTATGAGTATTAAAAACGCGAGCTGGGCAGAGATTGATTGATGACTGTGCGTTCCCGTTGGGAATAATAGTGCGTACTTTTTCGAATAAACTTCAATTGAGAGTGCGCCCTGTGTCGTTGTTTTCTTCGTGTCTCGGTCCGTGTTTTTTTGGCGCATTATATCTTTTGGTCATAACTATCTGTTTAGACGTTAATGTTTTATTCGCGGTCTGTAAATGACTGTAACTCGTTAGCCATGTAATGACATTGTTGTAGTAAAATTGACTGACTTGTTTTTGATAAAGGCCGAAAGTATATGTAAAATTTGCTTTTCAATATTTTAATCATATTAATTCTAACATTGTTGTATTTAATATATTGGTTATTTCGTATTCGGTTGTAATGTGCAGTTTACTTTTTGTGTATGTGCTTACCATACTATAATGCCTCTGGGGGAGATGTCCGTATTAAAATAAAATTATATATACTTTTTGACTAGAGGAGGGCGGAGGACAAAATGGACAAAATGCAGTTGAAGTAATACAGCACTTGAGTAAGAGATCGTTCCCAGGAGAAGTCTGTACATTTATACTTCCGACGCTCGCTTCTCAGGGTAACTCTTTCTATGCTCAAACAGCACCCTTTTAAGGCGTCCACTTAGTTCGGATAGCATACAAAGGTGCCTTGTTCTTTAGAAAAAGAAAAGAAGCGTTCAGCTATCTAGTTGAAAGCGGTCTTCATTTTAACGAGCCATTTAAGAGAACACAATGACGCACGTGCGAGCAATTAAAGCTCGGTGCCATTAGTATCAAGCTCCTCGCTGGCGGACATCCTCAGTTTATTTTTAGCGCTATCATGTACGCTTTACGAGTGAGAGGGAACGTGAGTGCGAGAAAGAAAAACAGTAAACAAGAAAGAATAAACGAAAAGAGAGAGAGAGAGGAACAGGCAGAACGATGTTCTAGACTGTTCAAAAATAAAAGTAAAGTAAGGGACGTCGGCGATTGGCGCCCTTGGAGTGTTTATCAACGCGCCGTGTCAATTCCGTACCCCACATTTCACGGCGCGCAATTATTCAGGAAGTGGCGCGTTCATTCGGGCACGCCCAAAGCGCAGGGGCCCAAAGCGCGCAAGCGTGGACATTGCGTAATGAACGCGTCTTCGTTACGGGCCCTCCAGGCTTAAAAGGACCCTTAACGAGTCACGAAACAAAAAATAAAGACAACATAACAACGCCTAAGCAACAAACTATCTGGTGACTATTCATCATGAAGAAAAATTGAGGCGAAGGAACACACACACACACACACACACACACACACACACACACACACACACACACACACACACACACACACACACACACAGCCTGTCTGTGCGTGCTTGTCGTTTTTTCCATGTATCCCGGAGTCCCCGGCTTTTGTTATTATGGCGATAAACAACAACCTCCGTATCTAATTTTACTATTTATGATGATTCAACCATTAATACGAAGACATGGGGACGTCTATCACCTAGAGCAGTGGTTCCCAAATAGGGGGGGTCCGCGGACTCCAGGGGGTCCGCGAGGCCCTCAACAAGAAATATATATATATTTTTTAGTTGGCACGTTTTTTGTAGTTTGAAGCGCGAGTGTGCCGCCACGTATTGATGAACTGACCAGAATGAAGTGATGTGGCACCTTTGTTTTATGTTTTTCTGCTACGTAGCAATAAAAGGCACCTGTTTCATGGTCCAGACGTGTTAACTTACTAACGTCCCCCCCCCCCCCCCCCCCCCTCCCGCTGGAAGGGGTCCCCCATCACTGCCAGCGGTCCGCAAGGGGTCCCCGACACATCCATGGCTGAGAACCACTGGCCTAGAGTCTAAGCGAGCTTACCTATATGATACCTCTATACACCAACAAACTGTTCACAAACGAGACCGCGTTTGCCAACACCGAGGTTTCTGGGCACTTCACGTGCGCAGATACAAGATTCGCGTTAAGTGCAGCTTCTGCGCATGCGCAGTGCCGACAGCAGTGCCACCGCAGTTCCGTGACGTCAGAAAGTGATTCGTCTTCGGTGCTGATATCGGTTGATGCCGTAATTGTATTGTAGCCCATTTCGTGACTCCAACGGCGGGCCAAGTCTACCCATCATGGTGATAGGAAGAACTCGATACCGGCACGCGTCTTGTAACGTCAAACATTACAACAACAAAGAAAAGAAGACAGAAGAAGAGAAAACGAGTTGCAGGCATCGTTTTGCAGAGCACTTTGCCGGTAGGTGTCCTTAACTACACGATTGTAATGCGCCCCAGTATCATGTTCGATCAGGAGCGGTATCGTGTATGGCGCATTCATCAGGCCCCTTCCGGGTCCGTAACGTTGCACCCGCACTAGTTGCCTGCTTTTAGCTACGCAGGAAGCTACGATGACACGCGTGGAAAGCGTTAGCCAGCCTCCCTTCCCCCCTTCCCCCCCCCCTCCCCCCCCCCCCCCCCCCCCCCAACCCCCACGTTCAGCCCAGTTCTGCGTTGTCGCTGGCGTAAGAACAACACGTCAGCTCCTAAGACCAGCATCCGCGCCGCCGTCGAGTGAAAGCACTATCAATTCCGCGACGTCCAGAGGAGCAGCGGGGATCCAGAGAATTAAGTACAGCAAGGACAAACACAAGGAAAGAAAGGAGGATGAAAAAGGTCCCGTTTCATACGGACAGTTTGGGCGCTGGAAGGAAGCACTACCGAAGCGCGCTGTGGACCGAGAGCACGTCCGCGGACGCATTATCTCTGACCGGCACACCGGTCCTCTACAGCTCTTCTGCCGCGCTCCGGATCGGATGTTTTGTGCTCGCGGGTGTTTTTAATTTTTTTTTTTGTTGCATTGTTTTGTCTCGCATCAACAGAACAGCGCGCCTTCCCAGAGTCTAAGAACCCCTTTTCTTTCAACCCAAGTTAAGCCTTGCTCCTCCTTCCCCCCCACCTTTTCTTTTTCCTGAAAAAAGAAAAAAAATGTAAGCAAATATTGCTTCTTTTTGGCGGCGATTTTTTTTTTTATCTTTATGGAGTTTGAAGTTTTCTTGATCTTCTAACACTTGTAACAAAAAATCCCGCTATTTTTAAGACACGTGTCAAGTTGGAGATTGGGAGTGACCGAGGCTCAAGGCTGTCACGTTTGTAGATAAATTTGTTTTTTATCCGTACTTTTCCGCATATTTTAAAGTGTTCTAGACGTTTCTTTTTTTTTTTCTCTCTCTCTTTTTTTTTTAGCACTTTTATTTGGGGTATTGACGCTGTCACGATTGGCTTTGAGAGTGGTGCCGAAAAGGCATCAGAAACCGGACAACGCGGAAGCCTGGATAATCCAAATCTAACGAGCAGCGAGTTCAAGAAGTAAGCCGATGTAGGTTTCGACTCCAGAACTGAGGAGGAGGGGATTATGGAACACCTTTCGGGAGAATGAAATCCCGTCAAAACTCCAAAGAAGCCCAACTGCGAAAAGGAAAAACGGGTTTTGCGCAACCCACGGCCGTCTGAAAAAAGACGTGAACCCTATGGAGGTCTTTGCGAAGAGAGAACCCTCCTGCCCCTTTACTTGATTAATGTGCGGGTCATCTCTTCCTGTTGGTGTTTGAATTCAAGTTCTACTTTCATTTCTTTTCTTTGGGGGAAGAGAGGGGGGGGGGGGGGGAGGATAACACGTTTCAATTTGAGACGACCCTTTTTCCCGGCAAGAGCTTAGAGGGGGACCATTTGCCACTGGAAATTAAGAAAACGTCTCCATTTAGTTTTGCTTACTGCATATCAAGAACCATACGTAGGCGTCAAGTTGTACGCATACCTATGAACTCGATTAACGAATAGAAGCAAGAAAGTAAAAACAAAATGTTGGAGATAACGTGCGAATTTGTGAACATTGAATCAGTAAATTCGCATATTGCGACCGAATTTGACCACCGTGCAGAAAAGTAAACTCTAGTGAATAAAGGCAGAACTGACCATTCAAACAATCGTCTTGGACGCGCTGTCCGATTTTGTTTGCTTGGCTTTGGTACGCGTTTTGAACATGCGCACTGGCTTTCTTTGGGGAAATATCAGACACAGCCTTCGTCCACGGTTCAGCGTCCCGGCAATTTTTGCCGTGGCGATAAGGGCTCGAAAGATTTATTAAACAGAGGCCTCGAAACGTTTTCGCTAAGGGGCCGATCAGGGTTTTGTTGGTGTCCCGAGGGCCGGGAAATAAAAAGGTAAGCTTAAATTAGGAAAAACTAAATAAATAATCCCAAATAAGCAATTATTAAATACAAAATTTAAAGTTAAGGTAAGCCGTAATAAAAAAAGAATGTAAAGTGGAATAATACAACTACTTTATTTTTAAATCTAGTTTTTAGATAAAAAAATTATGACACTACGGAATATGCATTGGCAGTGTTGGGTAAAGCACACTTAAAAGGTGCTTCAAATAAAATGCAAAGCACATTAGATGTGATGTACTTGAAGTAAGTAACTACACTGGGTGCAGCGTACTACTTGAAGTAAAGTACTGTAAATAGATGACAATTTCAAAGTAAAGTACAAGCACTTTTTAACGATCTTTCATGATACTTTTTCATTCCCCTATACAGTGATTTTTAACTGGTATGCGTTGCCCCAGGGGTGTTATCGGGGGTGCACCCCTTACTTCCGAAATGGCGGCGAATATTGGATAAAGTCAAGTGGCCGCAAGGTAGCTATTTTCAGAGAAGCCGCCGAATTCACATGTCCCTCCGACTAGTGAACTTGGCGCCGCTCTCAGTGGTTTGTTGCACCCAAGGGGGTTGTACAAGGAGAGAGCATGACGTTAGCCCCATAGCTTCCGGAAGCAATCCTCTCATAGATGAGTGTCCTCTCCTTAACGAGAAAAACAAACAAAAACAGTGAGTGTGCAGGCGAACTGGTGCTAATTAATCATAATGTGGCACCTGGGACTGTGGTGCGGAAAAATTAAGGAACTTTCAAGTCAAAGTAAAAGACAACAGAGGAGAGCATCTCAAAACATTGAGAAATTCTCCTCTGTTATTCATTTCTTTGACTTAAAAAAGCTTCTTAGCTTTATTGCAACGCACTCTCAGGTGTTACATTATGATTAATGGTTCCCTCTTGCACTGACCGAGCGAGAAGTAGCGAGAGTTTGAAAAACTACGGGAAAGTCGCCCCCAGAACAAACGGAGCGGTGCGCCGTTTGCTCGCGTTTCCGGTGAGAGCGGAATATTCCTCCCAGCATTTCTTCAGAGTAGACAAAAGATTATTTTGTGATACAAATTTAACATGACCAAATCCTAGGAACATATTTTGAAGTCGGGAGCTGTATTTTCCTCAGAAAGTACCAGCAAAAACCACATCTTCGAGTACATTATTAGAGAATGTATTTAAAGTAAAGTGCAAGTTTTCTAAACCTACTTCAAGTAGTAATTTAAGTACAATGCACTTAAAGTACTTTCCAACAATGAATAGGAAGACATAAAAAACCCATCAGGTACAAATCAGAGCGCGTAAAAATTTTGGCATGTTACAAAAGGGCAGAATACTAATTAGAATGATCGAACTGATGCTGAAAATATGCAATAGATATGGCCACAGGAGACTAAGCACAATACAATGGGAGTTTACGAGAAATGAGAGTCGTGTTTTTCGCCTCAGTAAATAAACTAAGCATCAAAAAAAGCTCGAACTTCATGACAATGTGACGCTAGCAGTTGGGATAGAACGCGAAAGTTTGGAAACATGAGGTCACCTAAATCAAAAAATAGTTGAGAGAAACGAGATTTATCTATGAGCCGACGTCCACCTAAGCCTAATACCGTCAAAACAAGAAATGATACTGTGGGACAACTTTGTAGTACCTATTTCAGTGGGGAAAAAAAAGTGTCAGCAAGAAAGAAAACAATATCCTCTTTCTAGTTCAGAATTGTTTTCCACTGAAATATATCCTTTGTGCTCCCACTGTGTCATTTCGTGTTTTAACAATAGTAGGCTTACTGGACGTCGGCTCATAGATAAATTTCGCTTATTTCAATCATCTTTTGATCCAGGTAAAATCATGTTCTCAAACTTTCGCGTTCTATCCCAACCACCAGCGTCACATCCTCACGAAGTTTGGGCTTTCTGCGATGCATAGTTTATTCACCCGAGACGAAAAACACGGTTCTCGTTTCTTGGAAGCTCCCTATACATGGTAACGCACAGGAATTTCAACATACGAAGCTAAACAGATATGAAACTGGATACTAAAATCCGTGAGGTTGAGGGTGAGAACAACGTTTAGTAAATAATATAAAGAGTGGACACTAAAGCAAGTGTGCAGGCGAGCTGGTTCAATACTGGCATGTTGAACCGAGGAGCGCGGGGATGAATGGGAATGACGACACAACACATTGTGCGGCCCGTCCCGTTTGTTTCCCCGCTCCAGGATTACCATTTCAAAACGGACACGCCTACAATAAACAATAATTAAACACGAGGAAGATACAAGGTTCTTAATTACAATAAACAGTTTTGTTTTGTTTTTGTTTTTCTTTCTGGAATATTAGTTTACGCGGTTGGCGCGCGTTACGGCGTCGTTTCTTTACGCGCTCTAAGTTTTGCGCAGGTAGCAGCGGGCCCGGGCCGCGGACCGGGCTTCATTGGAAGTACCGCGAGCCCTGCCGCGAGCCGGTCGGGAGACCTTCGCGGGCTGGATTCGGCCCGCGGGCCGGGGTTCGGAGCACCCTGGTCTATAGAAAAGCAATTAAAAGAAAATAAGACACGAGACAAGAATGTTGTTTCTATCTCGTTCGCGTTTTGCTGAGCATTGTTTTATCTTATTCGTTCCTCGGCTACATGCTCTTCAATCAGCATCTTAATGACAAAGCTCGCATTTCGAATTTTTATTTTAATGAATTCTGCCTCATTTCGCTCTCATTTTCTTTTCTAATTTCTTGTACATCTTTGCTTTCTCTCTCTCTCTCTCACGCTTTCTTTCACTTTCAATCTGATTCCCGTCTCCTTTTCTACTTTTGCCTCTTGAAGTACCATCCCGCTAAACGTCTGCCACGTGAAACGCAGCGACATTTTTGAATTCAATTTTTGTTTGGCTCGAGATGTCGATTATTCGCGCGCCTCGTAACGGCATTACACCGATTCCCGCTCATTTTTGTTTCGTCGTTCTCCTCGTTCAATTTTCCGCACGCAGAATATACAGCGTGGTTGCGTTCCAACACGTGATCTATCTTGAGGCATCCGAGGAAAAAAAAAATTAAAAGGACGCGAAAGACCGCCATATAAAGAGAAGGTCGCGCGTCCTTGTTTTCTTTTCGAAATCCCGATTTCAGGCAGTTTTTGTTGTTGTCGCTGCCATCATCTCGCCTCGTTTTTCTTTAAAGAAACTTCAGCCTGCGCGCTGCTCTTAGGGCTTCGTCTTGCTTTTCGATGTCTTTACAAAAACGACGCCTCTGAGTAATCTGGGCAGCCGCCGCTCCCAGCGCTGTATTTGCTATCGCCTTTGAACGCGCCCGCGGGGTCCATTCTAATGAGGCTTACTTTGAAATATAGGGATTCGCTCGTATCCGGGGAAACGGCAATGAAGTGCGCCCGAATCTATGTGTATTGATTAAAGGGTGCGCCTTTTTGTCCGAGCCAGTCCTAGTTGCATGGAGACATTCCTTCGTTTCTAGCCGTTAGGCTTAATTTGCTTCGGTAAAATTGTCATTAGCACGAAAAAAAAAGGGTCGAGGCGGCATCGGAACGCTGGATGCAGCCTCACCCGAGGAAACTCCGGTAAGTCGGGAGTGGAGTTCAAAATAAAGACGTTACTTAAGGGTGTTTGCGTGATTAAGACGACGCGTGTCGACGACGTGACCGAAGAATATAAGCGCAAAAACAAAGGAGTTTCAAAAGTAAAGCAGATGGCGGGCACTATCTTGTCTTGGCAAAGAGGTTAGGAAGGTTCAGGGTTTGTGTTACGCAAATTTTGAAACTTGAGGTATACGGTGAACTGTCGGAGGTCGCCCTATATACTATAAATAAACAAAAACCAAACTGGCGCGACATCGTGGGTCGCACGAAAGACGTTCCTTTTTTTGGGCGTGAGGTGCGGTTTTTTTTATTTTTGCTACGACCACTAATTGGTAATGAATCTGACGCGGAGATGAGCCGTTTCTTTCTCGTCCTTTATTTTTTTTGCTGTTCTTTTGAGTGCGTCTCATCCGATGGCGCTTAACTTCCCATCGAGGGCTTGTTCTCTTCTGCGGTTGTTTGTTTCCTCAGCTCCAGAGGACAATGCCCTTGTCTGTGGATGTTGAGTTTGTGTTTGCGGAGATTAAATGTGTGCAGGAAGGTCGTTGACGCTTATAGAGATGATGTCATTTGATGCATGGTCTTGCGAAATCCTTTTAAAAGTAAATGGACAAGTAAAAGTGAAAAACTTTTTCTGCCCTTCCTTGTTTGCAACCCCCCCCCCCCCTTCCCCCCAACCACACTTGGATTTTATTCCCATATTTTACAAAGCCTGTTGAAAGTTTGACGAAAGGTCGAATGCCATTCGCGGTTCCAGCGATTTGGTTGACTTCACATATATGAGCCAGATACCACGGGAAAGCATCGAAACTCGAAATTAGAATTTGAAGTGCGATCGGCTCCGAAGGTTGCATGAGATGGGGCGGTAGTGCACATGGCGTAAGTGTAGCCTCAACCCGAACTCACACCACTCACACGTCATGCAACATAGACGGAGTTTTTTCTCCGGACGTGTGACACGGTAACAGAATTATCTGACACGGTTACAGAATATTAAATACACGGTAACAGAATCATCTGCGTACGTGCCTCACGCGTGTTCGAAGCATACTTGCTTGATTCATATATGTATGCTTAAGCCGGGCTCACACCGCTTATTTGCCGGGGCTCACACTGCTTATATATCATAGAAGAGAGTCTGCAAAGGAATTCAAACGCGAGTCACCGCGAGATCCGTGCTTCAAATGCCGCATGACAACGAGTTCAAGAAGGGAAATAGCGCATGTGGCATTCGAACCACGGATGCTGTGGTGACTCGTGTTTGTAGTCTATTTTTTGTATGGTGTATGGTCAGTGTGACCCCGGCTATACTTCATACAAAAGAAAGTCTGCATACAGATTCGAACGCGGGTCACCGCGAGATCCGTGCTTCGAATCTTCGAATGCCGCATGGTAACAAGTTCAAGAAGGGAAATAGTGCATGTGGCATTTGAACCACGGATGCTGTGGTGACTCGTGTTTGTAGTCGGTCTTTTGTATGATGTATGGCCAGTGTCACCCCGGCTATACTTCATACAAAAGAAAGTCTGCATACACATTCGAACGCGGGTCACTGCGAGATTCGTGCTTCGAATTCCGCAAGAAAACGAGTTCAAGGAGGAAACTTGTGCACGAGGCATTTGAACCTCCAATATTCCGCGGTGACTCGTGTTTGTAGTATGCCTTTAGTATGATGTAACACCAGTGTGACCCCGGCTATACATCATACAGAAGAAAGTCTGCATACAGATTCGAACGTGGGTCTACGTGAGATCCGTGCTTCAAATTCCGCAAGAAAACGAGTGCAAGGAGGAAACTTATGCACGCGGCATTCGAACCTCGAATATTGCGCGGTTACTCGTGTTTGTAGTATGTGTTTAGTATGATGTAAGACCAGTGTGACCCCGGCTATGCATCATACAGAATTAAGTCTGCATACAGATTCGAACCCGGGTCACCGCGAGATCCGTGCTTCGAATTCCGCAAGAAAACGAGTTCAAGGAGGAAACTTGTGCACGCGGCACTCGAACCTCGAATATTGCGCGGTGACTCGTGTTTGTAGTATGTCTTTAGTATGATGTAAGACCAGTGTGACCCCGGCTATACATCATACAAAAGAGAGTCTGCATACAGATTCGAAAGCGGGTCACCGCGAGATTCGTGCTTCGAATTCCGCAAGAAAACGAGTTCAAGGAGGAAACTTGTGGACGCGGCATTCGAACCTCGAATATTGCGCGGTGACTCGTGTTTGTAGTATGTCTTTAGTATGATGTAAGACCAGTGTGACCCCGGCTATACATCATACAAAAGAAAGTCTGCATACAGATTCGAAAGCGGGTCACCGCGAGATTCGTGCTTCGAATTCCGCAAAAAAACGAGTGCAAGGAGGAAACTTATGCACGCGGCATCATACAAAAGAAAGCCTGCATACAGATTGGAACGCGGGTCACCGCGAGATTCGTGCTTCGAATGCCACATGGCAACAAGTTCAAGGAGGAGACTTGTGCGTGCGGCATTCGAACCACAGATATTGCGGTGATTCGTGTTTGCAGACTGTCTCTTGTATGATGTATGACCAGTGTGACCCCGGCTTTAGGGCATGTCTGCACACGGTTTTTTTAGCAGTCTACAAGGACTGTCATATACAAGAAAGAGACGAACTTCAGACAGTGTCTCCAGACTGTCCTTTGTACAATGTATCGGCGGTGTGACCGCCGCTTTGGCGTAGGGAGCACCCGGAGCGGATATCTAATTTAGTCAGTTGCGTTAAATCTGAGAGAAATAAAAAAACTGTGCAAAAATGAAGACAAGGACCCGTAAAAGACACAGACTAACAAAGACATCGCTGACTAAAGACAGTCGTTTTTTTCCTGAACAAAATAGTAGATTGACACAAAAGAAGAACTGGGGCAAAAAAACTATAGAGGGCATTTCGCCTATTACATTCACAGTCAGAGTCAGTCACAGTGAGAAAGAGAGAATGACCGTGGACCGACTCGCCCATCTTTCTTTCATACAGTCGCGTTCCAGAGCGACTGCAATTAAGACTACTCGGGTCGAGTTGTTTCTATGGCGACACTTGCGACGAGCCAATGGGGAGGCGCTGTGCTGCACGACGCTGAGCAGCCCAACGCGGTCCACGCAAATCTGGGAACCAACCTTTACTGCATTAGACCGGTCATCAATCGCAATGATTTTCCGTCTCCGCGGTCAGAGGAAAACTGTGGTTTGTAAAAGCAAGCCAAAAAAC
Organism: Ixodes scapularis; assembly: GCF_016920785.2. Classification (NCBI taxonomy): domain Eukaryota; kingdom Metazoa; phylum Arthropoda; class Arachnida; order Ixodida; family Ixodidae; genus Ixodes; species Ixodes scapularis. The sequence continues at coordinate 97,434,278 of NW_024609880.1, read as the reverse complement.
ATTGTATAACATTGATTAACAACGAAAGGAAGTGTTCCTATATAAAAACAGCTACAAGATTTCTAAATCGCTCTTAGACTGGAATAGATGATTCAGGTGGCGTGTTAGTCATAACCATGAACGACTAAAGACATCGTGTTACATATAAGTAAGTGTAAAATACAACCATAAAAAAAAAAAAAAAAAAAAAAACTGGTCGTACGACAATTTAAAAGAAGGACGTCCAACCAAGCCTCAAATTAAAGACCCAACATATCGAAGTCTACTCGGCCTCTTCTTCAGAGTTGACTCGTGGCGATCCGTTGAGGAGCAGCATTTTTGATTTTGTGCTTTTTTGTTTTTGTTTCGCGGTGGTGCATTTCTTATTTCACCGATTTAAACGTATCTCTTTCGAATGTTCACGTACGGTCAAGTGGTGGTCAGCTTTAGACAAAAATACCGCGTGAAACATAGTTCAGAGACTAAAATATAGTAACATATGCAACGCTTAAGTTCCTCAAACTGAAACTTCCAAATGTGATTTGAAATGTTAATAATTAGTTTACAACTTCCGAACTCAGATGCGTAAAATTCGTTTGTTGCGAGACTCTTTCTTTATTATTTTTTTCTGTGCGCATACATCTTTACTCGCGCACTATACGGAACCCTTTCAGCGCGACGCATTTGTTAAGTGAGCAAAATTTTGTCGAGTCCACGCGCGCCAAGATGACGGCTGGGAAACGGCGCACATGCGGCGCCTCAAATATTGACGTCGTTCAAACAAAGTTTGCCAACTTATATTCCTTTCGGAAGTATAAGCAAACAATCACAGAATTCGAACGCTTTTTTTTTTCTTGCCAAGCAGTCATTTTGTTATGGCGTGTGCAGCTAGCGCGAGTTCCGAAGTATAGTTTTCCAAACTACACATAGATGGCGCGAGAGAGAAGAGGACCAGATGGTGAATGTTCGCACGTGTTGCTCTGCAGCAGCAGACCTACAACACTCGGACTAAATGACTTCGATTCGAATATGTGCGGGACATGGAACGGTCCTCTGCACCAAGAATTTCTCGAACGCTCGTTAATCCTCACACCAGGACGGAGTTGCACTGGATTAGCTGACCGATCAAATACAGCTCTGCCGTACGAGCGGCGTGCCTCGAGTGAAATGAGCCGAGGCCGCACGCTCCAAGCGGCAGATTTAATGACAACTGGGAAAGTTCTCGCTATTAACGCGATCGATTGTTGCTCAGTGATTATACTCCACCGGTCCAGCTTCTGACGATTAATATGGGTAGTCAGAACGTCGGGCGCTGGGCGAGATACCTTAACGAAAGTCGTCGCATCTATCTCAATGAATTCTTGCAAAGTCCAGAACTTCATTGGAACTTGGTGATGCGAGCTTTGAGCTATGGCCTATGCCAGATGTAGAGTTATCGACGAACATATTCTGCGGCAAAAATCAGTAGTTATATTTCTTTTAATTTGGACAGGAAATTAAGTCGTTCAATGTTAGAGAAAATGTTTTTCACTTTTCTGCGTTCAGCCGTAGGGTTATTGTGAACTGATATACATTTATAACATGCAAACCTGCATCGCTAGTTTATGAATGATAGTATGCTACTTCACGTCGGGGTGTGCAGACCGGAGCCACATTTTTGTGGAATTTTGCGCGTAAAAAGCTTCCAAGACCGTCTTGTAAAAATGAATGTACAATATTTTTAATCAATTTAAATGACGAAATTATATACTCTAATTTCGAGCGTCTTGTATTGGCGAATACGTAAGCAGTCAAGGCGTCATTCATCGCTAGGTTTTGTGCACACCTTTTTGTTCGGAGCTAAAAACGCGCTTAGCAATCGTAATGACATTTCCAACGTGTTGCCAATACACCGAGTGTTCATTGAAACGTCTATCGGATGCGCGCTATTTATTTTCAATTTTTTGTCAATATGAGTTAGAATATTTTCTTTTTATGAATTGTCCTGTACCATTGCGTTTAAATCATGTCACACTTAAAGGTGCCCCGAGGAGGTTTCTGAGATCGCCTAAATTTGGCGAGACCTCACTCTGCGGGCCTCTAAGCTTCCTGGAAATCTATAAATCATAACGATTCGCGGCCGATTTTCCTATTTAAAAACCAATTAAAGATCAAACACACCGAGGTTATATCCGGCGATGGAAGGAGCATTGTTCCGGCAGCCAGGACGACACGTGACCCGTGAAAAAGCGGCATTTCATTGAGATTGCAAACTCGGTTATTACAAAATGTGTATGCCTCTGTAGATGATAATAGCAAATAAGAGTAGTGGAAAAACGTTAATTTTTCGCGGAGAGAGAACATAATACTATATACAATAATCGTCTCACAAACAACGCACTATATTTCTTTTTTCTTTTGCGAGAGTGATATGTTTAGTCGTCTGGTTTCGAGTGCGCGCTAGCTGGGTTCAATCGTATTCCGGGCTGTATGGGCAACGAGCCGCGCGCCCATTCGAGATATCACTCAGCAATTCTAACGGTCGGAGCAGAGTCACTAAATGAGCTGCGCTTAGAGTAATGACACTCCGTTCCCCGACAGTGTTGTGGTCGCCGCCATTTTGGCTCGTATGCAGAGCAGACGCAACTGCCGATCGTCATGATTCAAAAGTGCGTCTTCCTTAGCATTAGATTCGGTGTTAGGAAGCTCATGTAATATTGCTTTTCTTTGTCGCGAGCAGTTTAAACATTTGTGGAGGGCGGAAAAGCGTTTCCTGTGATTTCAGATAAAGCTCCAGATAACTGGCAACCATGATTTTAAGACACAATATGGCGAAGTGTCGTTACTCTGAAGCGCAGCTTATTTAGTGGCACTAGGTCGGAGGCTCGAGGATTCTTCGCGTGCTATTGGCTGATAGTGGTCTTGGTTTCGGAACATGCTCCTCCCATCACCGCAGGTGAGCTCAGTGTGTTTCGATCTATGATTGCTTTTTTAATAGGGAAATCGGCTGCGTATCGTAGTGTTTTAGGCATTTATAGGATACATAGAGCCAGCAGAGTGAGTTATCGCCGTATTGAGGCAATATCAGAAACCTCCTCAGGGCGCGTTTAAACAAACTAAAGGCGGACGAACTTGTTTTTATCGTGGTACTGTTCATTTGTCCCGTGGTATTAAGAGAACCGGAGCATGCCATAATTTATTTTGCAAACACGCGTACATTTGTTAAAAATATCAAGAAGTACCGTAAAAAAAGAACAAGTTGGTCTTGATTTTAGGTGCATTAGCTAAAGTATTCAAAATTTAACATTCAGAAAGCTTTGCTCTAAGGAGACCGGCGACAGAGGTATTGAATTAGCCTAATGTCTAGGGGTCCTGTAGACATTAGGCTGGTTGACGGACGGTCAACCAACGACTGGCGGAAAAAAAATAGCAAAATGTCATCCTAAAAAAAAGGTCATTCTAAAAATAAAAAAAAAAGGGAGCTCTTTTTTTTTAGTTAGTGTATACACGATAACAGAACAAATAACAAATGTTTTAAAATTTCTGTTGTGTGCGACGAGAAAAAGCAAAAAGAAAGGAGAATCGCAATGGAATGTTCTTAAATAAAATTATTTAAGTCTCAAACAACTGAGGAAGGAAACGCAAAAACACCAAATGCTCAAACGTACCCGGTCATCAAGGTTTTAAAGTTGACGCAGTGTCGCCCTTATTGAGCTTTAATTAAAAAAAAAAGCAACAGCGTGTGACTAATCACAAACGCGAGATAAAGATAGAAAGATAAAAAAAGAAACAATACTCATTGGAAAACCTAATTCCTCCTTAAGGGGTATTCACACGAGGGAGAAATCCCGGGGATTTCTCCCCGGCACGCGCATGCCACGACGAAAACGTCAGGCTTTGCGATGTGCAAAAGCCTCGCGTTTTCATCTCGTGATGCGCGCGTGCCGGGGAGAAATCCCCGGGATTTCTCCCTCGTGTGAATACCCCTTTAGGAACTTCATTTGTAATGGTAATTCGGAGGGGATTTAGAAACCCTTACGCGACCATTTAATGCAGCACTGTCGCTGTATTTCAACGAAGCCTCTGCAAAGAGCCGCGTCGGCGGGGACCCGGGACCTTTCCCTCACGTCCACTGCACCGACGTCAAAGTGAACAAGTTTAAATAAAACATAGAAGGCGCTAAGGCAGAAGAGCTCCCGCCTCACGAGGCACTCGCCAGGCGACGAGGGCACGCGCGCCGTTGTCAGCTCCACGTGCGTGGCACATTGTCGACGTTTTTGTGTTTTCTTTTTTCGTGTTTTTTTCCTGTTTACAAATTTTTGGGAGTCTCGAAGGAACCCCTCGGCGCGCGAATGCAATTAGTTTTTTCGCTGGCACGCGAGGAAAGAGGTTTAAGCCGGAGAGTCAATGCTGGGAAAATTCTAAGCGACAAGAGAAAGTACGTCACGGATAAATGTTCTACCAGCTCGGCTCACTTTATTGGCGTATGCTTCGAACTTAAACTGCCAGCGCTTCGCTGAATGTCTCAAGGTAGGAGAGATCAGTGGCCGAGCGTGTTGACGCACACCAGGGGTGCTATTCTGGTCGCAAACGGAACCTTTCGAGTTGTGACGTATCGAGAAAGAAGGGGCGGAGCCTCAAACTAGAATGATTCTTGTTTGAGGCTCCGCCCCAACGTTCGGGTTCACGCACGCGGTCAGCTAGAATCTGACGATGCCCTACGTCGCGGTGACGTGTCCACCCAGTTGTGGCAAAGAAATCCCTGCATTTCCCCCTGATCTTTTTGTTATCTTCTTCCTTTCCTCCGGGACTTAGAACGAGCGAATGACGGAGAAAAGGCTCTACCACACTTCATCCCAAGTCGCTTCATCCCAGGACAGTTCATCCCAGACACATCATACCAAAGTCATTTCATCCCAGGATGTTTCACCCCAAGACAGTTCATCCCATGGACAATTCATACCACGACATTTGATACCAGAATAGTCCACACGGTTCAGCCGATTCAAGGGCTACTCACTTCATCCCAGGTCCGTTCATCCCAGGACTGTTTATCCCGGACACTTCATACCAGAAACGATCTATTCCGAGACGTCTCATCCCAAGACTCTTCATACCAAGGACATTTCATACCTGGATATTTTATACCACAAAGTGTTCTGCCTAGAAGAAGAAGTTATAAAATCGGTTTCGCACGCGCGGAGCCGACACATGCACTTCGTCTTTCTTCTATTGTCACCCGTGCCACGTAAGACCGTCCTGCACTTGGCATCGAGCTTCCATCAGTCGAACAATCCAGCCGGCCCGACTCATTAATTGTCATCGAGTTTGTTTGTAGAACATGGCCACCTTTGTGGCTTCTCGTCGAGGATCGCCGAAGCTCTGCTTCGAAGGTTACATGTACACCAAGCACAGGACCAACGACGAGAAGACGGCATGGAGATGCGAAAAATTCCAGGAGGGTTGCTGGGGACGAGCTGTTACTGCAGGTGAGACGACCACTGTTACACAAGGCCATACTTGCCATCTACCGAGTCCGGAAAATGTCGCTGCGGCGCGTTTACAAGATGAGATCAAAACTGCAGCCAAGCGTTCCCACGACACCCCTCGGAACGTCGTCACCGCCTGCCTACAAGGGGCAAGACCGGCGACTATCGCGAAGCTCCCCAAGCTGTCATCACTGGAAAGGAAGGTGAACAGAGTTCGACGCGAAGCCCATGGCGCAGCTCAAGTTCCCCACCGAATCGACGACATAATTGTACCAGAACACCTGCGCATGACAAGAACAGCGTCACCCGAAGTATTTCTCGCAGGGGACACAGGCTGTAGTGACTCGGAAAGAACAATGATTTTCGCCTGTGACACGGACCTGTGCCGTTTAAACACCTGCGAAACCTGGTTGTGTGACGGTACATTTAAAGTAGCACTAGAGATGTTTTACCAGCTTTGGGTTGTTCATGGCCTCTACAAAGGAAGGGTGCTTCCCCTTGTATACTGTCTCTTGCCGAACAAGCGCGAAGCGACGTACAAAAGAGCAACGCGCATGCTACTTGAGGCTATTGACGATGCCACTTCAAGCCCACGACAGGTGCACACAATAGTGATGGACTTCGAGAAGGCTGAAGAGAATGCTTTTCGGGAATGCATTCCTGACGTCGATGTGCATGGATGCTTATTTCATTTCGCGCAAAGCATCTGGCGCCGAATTCAAGAGCTGGGCATGCACACGCGATTCATTGATGATTCCAGCTACCACCTCATCGTGAAGAAATTCATCGCACTGTGCTTCTGCGATGTTTTCGACGTCTGCGACAGATATCGCATGCTCGCAAGACAGCTGCTGGACTTGTTTGGACGCACGGAACAGCACCAAGAGTTCCTAGACTACTTTGAGAATACCTGGGTCGGTCGACCCCACAAGGACCCAAGGTTCCCAATGTCTATGTGGAATTGCAAGCGCGTGACAGAGGTCAGCCTTCCCAGAACCAACAATAGCGTTGAAAGCTGGCACCGGGTGTTCCAAAATTCTATCGGTGCATCCCATCCTACAGTATTCAAGTTGCAGGATGCGCTTCTCTCTGAACAAGTTCGTGTGAACGCGATGGCCATCCAGCTGGACGTGGGTCATGAGCCACCGCTGTACACGAAGAAGGAGTACGAGCAGTCTAACAAGCGTCTATGCCGGATCCTGGATGACTATAACAACAGAGACGCAGACAGCTTTCTCAATGCGTGCTCGTGCTATGTACTTGGCGATTGTTGAGTTTATTAGCCAGAATTGTGTGCTCTGAAGGGCGTATTAGCCCGAACTTTGGCCTCTTGTTAAGGTTTTGCTCTTATGGGTGGGTCATTGCAAAATAAACGTATTAATTTTTCATATTTCTGGTGAATGTTGTCTTGGAACGATACCTTTCGGCCGGTTTTCAAGTGACATCAATCCCCAGTATTGCGGTTTGTTGCAGTATACAGCTTTCATTAGTAAATCTGACCGTTGCAGCAGCACTGCAAATAGGGATTGAAGTAAGTGAATGAATGAGAGGGAAGAATACAAAAAGAGAAGAAAGGGCTCTAAGTGGGAATGGCCCGACTTTTGCTGAAGTCCAGTACCGAGTTGTCTGTGGGCACTCCTATGCACGCCCCAAAGTGACGTTCATTTAAGTGCTGCAGCCGGTGAAATGCGACCTTGAGATTTCTTCTTGCTCGAGCTCAGCAACTCGTGGGTGCCCCGAATTATTCTGGTATGAAATGCCTTGGTATTTAATGCCACTGGCATGGAACGTCTTGGAATGAAACATCTTGGGATGAAATGACTTTGGTATGAAGTGAACGGGATGAACATTCCTGGGATGACGTATCCGGGGATGAAGTGTGGCAGAGCCACTTTAAAGTATGAAATATCCTGGCATGTAACGTTCATGGGATGAAACATCTTGGGATGAAACGCCTTGGGATGAAAAACCTTTGGTATAAAGTGTCTGGGATGAAGTGTCCTGGGATGAAGTATCTTGGGATGAACTGAGTGGACCCCCGGAGAAAAGGCTACCTTCCGGAAAATGGAAGGAAACAGAGAAAAATAATATTATCCTTTTATAAAATACGAAAGATTATTTCAATAATTATGACGTAAAGTAAATTTAGCTAAGATATCTCAGCTTTTTTTCTCGAAGTATTTCGCTACGGTCTTTGAAAACAAACATGGCGAAAACCGCGGTAACGACCTTGTGGTGTTTGCGTCTCGCTTGCGTGGTTGCTTTCCCTGTTTCTGCACGATACGGATGGCATTACGAGGAGAAAATATTATGTGAAGGTACGCTGCGACACCGACCATCCTTTGTGGAACCGCCGTGAACATAAGCTGCAAATGAAATTTCCTGTTCGCCTGTGAAGGAGACTCCAAATGGATACAGAGCTGAAGACGACTTTGTGGTAATATATGACTAGTCATGAGATCGACGCAGAGTGCGCCGGTTGTGAACATGCTGTGGATGATGCAGGAAAGTTTCTTCGTGCAGTTTTAATAATGCTTTGCTCGCTTTGCTCACCGCAGTGATTACGACGGTAGTCCCCATAAACCATGCTCTTCTCTTTCGGCGCTGAAAAAAATTGGGTTGTGTGTGTGTTTATACAGCCTAGAACTTGGTCTGCCTCACAGGGGCGACGAGTCTCCCAGCTGTAGATGAGAAATTTAGCCAGTGCGGTACAGCCGCTAGCCTGGGGTCTTTAACGTGCATCACGCAGTAGTGATACACGACCGCACGCCGGTACGATGCTCATCCAGATCGAAACGGGCAGGGGTGGGGCTCGAACCCAGGATCCCTGGGTTCTGCTTCGGCGCTGAAGAAATGGACGCGACCGCATAATCTCGGGCAGTCTTTTTTAATTATTTTTATATTTGCAGAAAAGCTCGTGCAAAAAAAAAAAAAAGAAAAAAGAAAAGAAAACGGCTTTAACGTTTTTACACGTCCCTACATAGGTACCTCGCTATCCCTTTGGCTTCATTGCGCGTGACGATTCAACGCTCTTTGCCATGGAAACGTTCGTGAAACTAGAAAGCCTCTGTTTGCCGCTAGCAGTCATTTTTCGAGTTCGGGTTGTGACGACAAAATGACGTAAGAACAAGAATGCACGGGACTATTTGCATTGTTTTAGCTCGACAACCGTACCCTTGGCGAGTTAAACTCGAAAGAACATGGCTGCGATGCTCGTCGGATCGACCGCGGCTGGGGTTTGACATGCGATCTGTCACTCGGTCAACGCGCACACGAATGCTTTCGTGCTGTTGGATGAGCCCATTCGGCGGCAGGACCGGGTCGAAGAGCACAGTAAGCTGGCGTTTAACGTCTCCGATATAACACTTGGCGAGATGCAAGGCTTCTATTTGTGCCGGTGTTATGAAGCTTGAAAGTGGTGGCGGTGTTGTGGCTCGTAGGGTAGCCTTACTGAGATTATGAAGACAGTAATATACCTTCATTCAGCGTTGACATGCATCAAGATTCACAACCTCCCTTTTACACAAAGGAAACCACGTTTCTGCGAGCACGGAGGAAGCAGCCAACGGTCTGAGAAAAAATTGTGCCTCCGCCACGACCGCCAGCGATCGCCCCAACGGCAAGAAAACAAACCACAAGCTCATTGAGGTTTGTGTAGTGCTGACTGTTGATTCATCGGACGACAAAGGTGAATGAAGTAAAACGCAACGTAAGTTTGCCAGCGTTTTTCAAAACTAATGCGTTTCGTTGAAAATTTAATTTGTGGAATTCGTTAACGCCTTGAACGTTTGACGGGGACTGCATGGTGGACGCAGGCTTCACACAGGTGTTTTCTACAGTGTGTGCTTTGCCTGCACGCATATAAAGACAGAAACACTGCCTATATGGTGCATAAAATAAAGAAAATTTCGCTTATCTTGATTATGTTGACTATCAATTGAGTGCTGTTGATAGTAGTGGCGTAGCCAGGAACTTTTAAGGGGGTGAGGGTGGAGGGGGTTTAAGGTGGCTGGGATGTTTATGACTTGGGGTGCGGATGGGGGATGATGTCGAAATTTGTGTGTATATTCTAGGGCCCGCCGGATTTGGGGAGGGGGGGGGGGGCGAAGATAAGCCTCCTCCCCCCCCCCCCCCCCCCCCCCCTGGCTTTGCCACTGGATGATACCATAAGGGGAGCATCCAGCATGTGCAGAGCCGCTGAACTCGTACCACAATGGCAAGATAGTTGCTGACATTTTTCACGTTACGTAGTGGTTCTTTCTTTAGTACATATGCTTGTTTTTCCTTCACACATCTACTCTGCTTCAAGAGTGCGTATTTGCTCTGCATTACAGGCAAATTTAAAAAAAAAAATCCAGCTCACACTACTCTATAATTTCAACGAGTTACTGTCACCTTTGAAACGACAATCTTTTTAATTTGTATGACAACCTTTACATTAAACACACGGGTGTTGAATGGAGGACAATTCTATCTTTATTATTTTTCTTGGTCATGGAGATGACGACCATCCACAAGATTGCACTGGCTAAATTTCTCGTGAACAGTGGGTAACAATGTTACCATGCTCCGTCAGACTAAACTCCTGCTGTCTAAACAACTAACGATTAATTTTAGGACAGACCTGTTCGTAGTTTATTGCAGGGCATCGAAAAGTGTTCTTATGACTTTCAGATGACTGACTTGCAATTCCAGCAGCTTGGCGTGAAAAGGTAAAATATCTAATTGATACAACAAAATGCCATCAGCAACCCATCCAGATTTTATTGCGTGATTGACAGTAGCTACAAATCGCAACAAATGGTCAACTGAAGACATAGGTACTAAGCGTGCACTAACTTCGAAGCGGTAGAAACCCTGAAATTTTAACGTAAACTTACCACCAAGTTGTTAATGACAAAGTGGTGTTTGCGGAAAAGTATTCGAGTCCTTCAGAACGGTGACAATCTCCTTCAGACCGATGATGATGGTGACGAAGGTTCTGTTAGATTCTAGGTTCCGTCAACGCACCCCACGACGTCGGTGTGCTTGTCGTGGTGGCGACAAAAGCCTTCTTTCGCACATGCCTCAGCTGCCTCGGTTCGGGGTTTCGTCGACCCAGCCGCCTCTTCCCAGCCGGTTGACAGCGACACTCGCGACGGCCGTCACGGCTCTGATCACCATCCACTGGGCATTAGCTATGTGATCATCGGTGGCAACCGCGCTCTTGTAGTTCCCCGCTGCGAAAAATCTCAGTGCGATTCAATTAGTCTGCTGCTGCTCGACGATCATCATCTCTCATCGTCGCCGTCTCTCGTCGCGCAGCTGGAGTGCTATGTTGCGCTTTTTGCACTCCCAGGAGACTTGGAAGAGGGAAGTGACGTCAACGACACAGCAAATGCAGATTGGATGTTGACAGAAGAAAACGAAATGAACACCCAATCTGCGTTTGCTGTGTCGTTGACGTCACTTCCCTCTCCCTAGTCTCCTGGGAGTGCAAAAAGCGCAACATAGCCCCCCTGGTCACACTGCGATCACACGGTGCTTTTCGACAAGCGGTATTGTCGTCAGAAACAGTCGTCGTGCATCGCGAAGGCTACCGGGTGCTCGAGGAGAACCCGTCATTGTACACGTTAATCGAGCCATCGTGGCGCAACAAGCATCGCCGCCATTTTCTACGCTCTAGAATCCTGCCCAAAACTTGTTCCCCTTCGTGCAATAGAAACAGAAATTAAAAGCACGAGCACATCACCCCAAACGATGCTTGCACGAACGTTGGTTTGCACTGCGCAAGCGCGCCTGCTCGACAGGGTCGTTGAAAGCCCGGAGCACGTTCTTGTAGCTCCTACACCCGCACTAGCTCGCACTCATAGTGAAACAGAGGGTAGGGTGTGTCGAGTAATATCGCAGTTAATCTAGTTACGCGTCTTCCGCTATGTGCTACGTAGGTCGGACGTGGTCATACGTCACTTTGTCGTCACGGTCCGAGCTCGAAGAGTGACAGTTACGGCAAACAGTTGCTTTCGTGTTTTGCGAACGTTACCATGGTAACCGGTTGGAATTATCACGCGGGCTGTGGCCAATAGGAGCGCGCGGTTCGTAGGAGAAAGAAGTTTTCGAGAAACACGAACCTGACCGTTTGTGACCAGAGTAGCACCCCAGCTGGGAGCGCGTAGAGCGAAAACACGCGCTGCAGAAACCAGGGATCCTGTGTTCAAACTCCACCCCTGCCCGTTTTAATCTGGACGAGCATCGTATACCGGCGTGAGATCGTGAATCACTACGGCGCGGTGGACGTTGAAAAACCCCAGACTAGCGGTTGTAGTGCACTGGCTACACTTCTCATCTACAGCCGAAACATCGGGCGTCCATTGAGACTATACCTTCCGGCTGTCTAAATATACTCGCAACACAATTTACTTAATTACAGATGTGTTTTTTTTTTTTTTTGCTTGTTTTTGTTTTCAATTCCCTACCACTCTTGGTTGCCCAGTTCCTGAGCGGAACGAGAAAGATGACACCGCTATTGGGAGACTAACCCTTTTGTTCTGCATTTTCCACTCTTTCTTTTTGTTGTTTTAAGTCTGCAATAAGCTCGCTCGCTCACTCACTCACTCTCACTTAACTTACCTTTTACCATGGCGGAAGAGTGCATCCAAAAGATGCATCGTTTTGTCGTCGGAATACTCAGAATGCAGACAAAATATCGCCAATAATAAAAGCTAACTTGTTTTTGGAAGCTGAGAACGCGTTTGTTATCAGACTAAAGTCACAGCTACCTGATGCAAAACGGGGCGCGGCTAGTTGTGTTCACGCTCTCTGCTTCGCGATTCGTTCTACAGGGATCTTGTGGGCGACAGTCTAATAGGCCGAGGAGCGATAACGAGCTGCAGTCTAAGAAATGCCTGCGTGTCTACTTACCCGCAAAACACTGGAAAAGTCAATCTCTGCGATCTACGAAATTAGCTCAGCGAATGATGAGGCGGAACATCTGTATAGACCCCAAAATTAAGTTCGTGCTGTGGCGTTACGCAATGCAAGCATGACGCTTTGCGCTGCGTAATGCCACAGCACAGAATTCATTTCTAGGTCCAAAGGAATGTTCCGCCTCATCATTCACTGAGCTCATTTCGTAGATCGCGAAGATTGGATCTTCGAAGTGTATTGCGGGTAAGTAGATGCGAAGGCATTTCTTAAAGTGTGCTGAGGACCCGCTGCGTTTCGTTATGTGGAAGACTGCCCAGCAGGCTTTGATTGTCAAGTCAATCCAACGTATACTTGATATAACAAAGGACGTCCATTTTAAGTTCTTTTCTTACTTTTTGTTAAAACGGCGCGATGTCGGTTTGCCACAGTATGACGACATATATATATATATATATATGCTCGACGATTAAAACATCAGCGGCGCTAATGTGCGTACGAATCCAGCTCCCAGCTACCGGGCATGCCACCTTTCAAAACGCTCGTGTGACTTCCGTTTCTTTTTGTTTGTTTTTTTCCCCGACCTCTTCCTTGAACTGTTGACCGGTTTAGGATCCAGGGACTCATTAATTACCCGTACCCAAAACAGCGGAAGATTTTCTAACTGCTTGGGCGTCGCGTGATTCAAAATGTCCACGAGAACGGATATTATTAACGATCTCAGTAGAAAATACGCTGTTATTCTCGCTTTACTTGCAAACAACTATTGAAAGACGCAGCGACAAACGTGCCAAGTAACAATCAATTATACCTGTTGTTGGATCGAAAAGGGACATGTTTTTTTTTCTTTTGTAGAAAAAAAATTATGAAGACTCCGCACTTACCAAAGTAAGCGACGCACGACGGACGAAGAACATGTCGAGTAGTGTCTTCACCAGGCACTGTAAAAAAGAGACAAAGTTGTTGCTCAGAAATTCGCAGCTATACCTACAAGTATCTTCGCATAAAAGTTGTAACAAATACCGACCCGCTTAATTCTAACTCAAAGTGAGCTTCTTTCGTGACATGTAAAACAAGACACTGTTTACACACAACTCCGCGTTCGGCACTGCGCTTGCACAAAACTCAGATTTACGTGAGGCGTCTGCGCAGTACCGACGGCAGTGCCACCGTGACTTTTCCCTTTGTGATTGGTCTAATCGGTAATAAAAAGCGAAAAAAAAAACAAAAAAAAAAACGAGCGCCGTAACGTAGTAGATTTGGAGATGTTTGATTAGCTCCGTCGGATCGCAGGATTTGCTGCGATCAGAATTAAAGTGCAGCGGAGTATAATCGAACGTTGTAATTTCGCTCAACAAAAGTTAAATTTTTTTTTTTTTTTTTTAGATTGTGTCTACTGGATTCTCAAAAAAAAAATTAAACCCAAAATGGTAATTTCACTTTTTTTGTTTTTTTTTTTGCAAAAGACGCAGGGAGTCAATTACGGCGATCAATAAAAGGGCCCTAGTGAATTATCAAGCTCGATGAAACGTCATAATCATTGTCCCGGCGTGCATAGCATTCTTTAATGCGAAAGCATGAACTGGGGGGGGGGGGGGGGGGCGTTCCATGGAGCGAACCGGCGTTATCAGCTTATGAAGCCGTGCCAAACGGCACCTAAATTCCCCTATCCGATAAAGCGAAACCCGTAGTCTGTAGCAGCGAATTGATGAATCGGCTTCCATTGGCTGGCGCGCGGCATAGTTCCGAGGAACGCCACCCCACTGCCATGGCGCAGCGGACCGGTCGCCGGTAAGAGAGAGAGGGCGGCCGCAGAGCCCGCCCAGGCAGCATCCGCGCAGGTCGCCCGGCCGGGCTGGCGCAGCGCGCAGTTTGGAGGAATACGCTACGTATGCGAATGCTTTCGCATTCCGACACGTGAGCAGTCGTAAGTGTCACTGTAGTTTTTTTTTTTTTTTTGTTTTGTTTTGTAAGCGTATTATGCATTTTTTCATTCGCTGGGATTCTTCTTTTATTCGCCATGATTGACCATCTTCGCGTTCACAGGACATTGAACTTACGTCCTTTTTTATAGAGTGCATAGTCGTTGGCAGCTTAATACACGCAGGGCGCCACGTGCTTTTCTTTCGCCCGTCCTCAACCCACGACGGTGCGCGCTTCGCTGCCTCGCCACCACACGCGTTCCCTGCGCTTTTTCTATGGATGCCGCGAACTTTTTTCGAATCGAAGTTTCGATGATCGAATCAAGCGGTTCGAAAGGTTCAAAAGATTTTGATTTTTCGAATTGTCTATACCGTAAAATTCGACGGAAGTCGAATTTTCGAACTTGTTAAGCTAAGAAGTTCGACGCTTTTCGAACCGTCGAACTTATTACGCTAAAGAATTCGATCTTTTTCAAACTTTCGAACTTTTTGCGCTGGAAAGTTCGATGCTTGTCGAACTTCCGAACTTGTCTGACCAAAAAATGCGATGAATTTCGAACTTTCGAACTTTTTTATCAAAAGAAATCGAAAAGTTCGAATTTTCGAATCCTGTAAAGTCAGAAGTTCGACGACCTTCGAACTTTGAGGCTAAAAGTTCGACGTTCGTCGAACTTCGAAAGACCGGCGGACGGTTTCATTTGAATTCAAGTAGTGAGGTACAATCGTAATTTTTTTTTTCGAATTTTCACACGCGGTGCTGCGTTCCTTACGAAAGACAATGCCGTTTGTTTCAATGTTCTGGCATGCTTAGTTTTAGAGAAATAAATTCCCGAAGGGGCGAAAAAGGACGACGGGTTATTGACGATTATCGTTAGTGCCAGATTTGAAGCGCGCTGTTTATGGTAGAGATGTTATACTTTTAAACAATGATCTGTGTATAGCCTAGGTAATTCAACGTGAGTTTCGAAGAAATGTCCAACCATGTATATACATGCAAGTATGCCTTAAACTTGATATTTATTTTCGTCGAAGTTGTTTGAGGTATCGCATTTAAATTAACACCACAGACAGTACATATCGTTGCCATCTGCAGAATACAAAATAATGTATTTATTGTTTTTTCACGTTAAGGAATAAATTAACTCAAGGGAGAAGATTTCTAATAGTGTTCAAGTTCAGCACGTCATTAAAAGAACACTTTTTTTTTTTTTTTCGCTTCACGTTCCTGGGACCTGTTTCTTTTAGCCTGTGCACATTTTGGTAAAAGAAACTTGTTTCGAGCTTTTTATCCCCGCAATTATTCATCTTTTTTTTTTATCATTGGCACAGGTATTTAGGTCGAAAAGACATAGCTTTGAACTTCCGAACCACTAAGCACGAGACGAATAGCGCCTTCTGACAGCGAGTTTCTAACGGGAGGCACTCACTTGATCGAATGACGTTTTAGCGAACGCCCACGTTTCATCGAACGACACTTTAGCGAATAGCCGGACGCCGCGAAGCGGCGTTTTCGGGTGGGCCAAGTGAGTTTATATTTTTGTAATGAGTTGTCGCAGACTGTCGCCGCGAAGCGGCGTAAAGCGCAGCGCGACGGATGGGTTAACGCGCGCCCCCGTTATTCGCTAAAACGACCATTCGCTCAAATGTCGCCGTTCGCTAAAATGTCATTCGCTCTTGTGATATGGACCCGTTTCTAACAATTACCATCTACGCACTCTTTTATGCAGTGAAGAGCGACAGTAGCTATACATATGAATCAATAATTTCAGATTAAAATAAGCTCGACAACGCCCTTTTTCCCCGTATTGTTTTCTTTAACAGTCCGAAATATCTGGAAGGGGGGGGGGGGGGGGGGGGAAGGCTGAAGACCCCCCCCCCCCCCCCCCCCCCCGCGCTACCCTCTTTCCCCCCGTTTTTCGTCTTCTGACGCCACTTGTATGGTTGAACGCTCCTCGACCTCGAGTAGTGTCGGCTTTTTGCGAGGTGATTCTTCCGCCCCAGAAAATAAACCTCCAGGTCAATTACAAACTTAACTTACTACTTACTATATGCCAGCGTCACTCGGGTGGCGTTCGATCGGATTACTTCCAGCGTGCAAGGGGTGGCGAGGTAGTTTGCCAGGTCGCTTCAAGGTTTTTGTGAGCCCCAACCTCCTGCTCGCCCCTGCCGCTTCGAACTGGATGAGTCTCGTTAAACGGTGTGTTCGTGTGATCACTACTGCGTGATGCAGGTTAAAGACCCCCCCCCCCCCCCCCCCCCACCGGCTGGCGGTCGCAATTACTGATCTATGGTCACACGTCACTCTGCACTGGCAAATATTCCAGCACATCCGGGACACTCGTCGTCTTATTTAATTGCCTGACCAACTTCGTAGAATCTAGATATCACACCCTAACTTTTCTAAACTTGATTTTGTAAAAACCAGTGAGTCGTGAAAACGTTATTTGAAACTGAAACTGTGGAGGAACTTGAAAACCGGACTTCGAACTTTGAAAACTTGGACTAGAAAAAAATCAAAAGCTTCGTTTTTTTAAGTTTTTTTTTAATTAGCGTTAAAAGAAAATCGAAACCTTCGAACTTTTCGAACTTTATGCAGAAAGAAATTCGAAATCTTCGAATTGTTCGAACTTCATATCTATAAAAATTCGAAGCGTTCGAAGTTTTCGAATTTTATTTCCAAAGAATTTCGAAATCTTCGAATTTATCGAGCCTGAAGTAAAAAAATATTCGAAATATTCGAATCCGAAATTTTAGAGACCGTGAAAGCTTCGAACTTTTCGAATTCGAAACTCCACTCTGACCGAAAGTTGCGAATTTTTCGAATTCGAACCTCGGTCGGTATTAAAATATCGAAATTTTTCGAAGTCGAACCTCAGTTCGCTTCGCAAATATCGAAACCTTTCGAAATCGACCTTAGGGTGGTTCGCGACATCCCTAGCTTTTTCTATGTTTCCCTTTGCGTACTTCTCCTCCTCCAGTTCCGATGCGCCAGAGACGCATTTTGGAACACTTGCTCGCCGTACAGAAAGAGTAAAATAATCGTTTATTACTATTATAGTTTGTCTCGCTTTAACCGATCTCGTTTAAAGGCGTTCGCTCGCGTAGACATATGCTGGTTAATACCGGTACGTATGTTATATCAGCGTGGCATTGGCAAAACAAAGTACTCGAAGTACTTCAGCTTCGACATTAGACGAATAAGAGGTCGACTGGAGCAGTAAAATAGACGAAATGCCGTTTAAACGAACGGCCGAAAACGTTGCGAAGCGAACCCGTATCGAAAACTTGCACATATTCCAGCTTTCCGAGCTTCCCCGTTCTTAAACGATGAAGAGCTAGAGCGGTAATCGTATCTTACAACGGACATAATGGCCGCGCCTTAGCTAGGGACACGTACGACTATTGCCCGTGTACAGCCGACATTACAACGAGGCGAGGGTCAAATACTTCGCCGAACAATGAAAACGATGACCGCGCACAGCATGAAAGGAGAGTGCTATATTGATTCCAGGGTGTGCTCTTGCCGAGAGTCCTTGCTATACGCTGCCATTGTGGGCCCGGCGGCGACTCGGTAAGGGGCATTTATTCTCCGCCAAAGTATCGGTCGTTAGTCCCAAGTGGCTTCGATAAGAAAACCGATTCGAGGGCGCACACCCGGCAGTTATGGCACGGAACGCTGAACACTGCGGCTGTCGTGGTGACCACATTGCAATGTCTAAGAGGGATAAAAAAAAAAAAAAAAAAAGAATGCCGGTATTATATTTTTTTATAAGGCGGCACTCAGGCACAGAAGCCTTTTATTAGACCTTCCGTATCTATTTTTATTGTTTTGGACAGACAATATATGGTATTGTCTGAACAAAATCAAGTAAAACAAATTAGAAAATAAAAATGAACGTCGTTTACAGTTCTCTGTAATGCCGAAATAGAGCGCAGCTTTTGAGGAGGAGGAGGGCAGGGCGTGCCCCTCCTCCCCCTTCCCTCCTTCTTTCCTTCTCCCCTCCCATTTAGCGGAAGATGTTCGCTGAATTTCCCCGCTAAATTTAGTGGGGAAAATTTCCAGCTAACTTTAACGGAGAAACTGAATTGGTGTTGAGATCACGTGACGTCAATTTTCCCGCTAAATTTGGCAGAGAAACTTAACCCGCTAAATTTAGCCGAAACACTACCCTGCTAAATTTAGCGGGGAAACGTCGCATAATGCAACGCGCAGGGTTAAGCCGACGGCGACGCCGCGCATGCCCGAAACGGGTACCTAAGAGCTGCGCTCTAAAAAAAATGAAAGACGTTTACAATTCTCTGGAATGTCGAATTAGAGCACAGCTCTTGAGGAGCAAGAGGGGGGGGGGGGGGTATACGGAGGGGAGAATATGCCCCTCCTCCCGCTCCTCCCCCTCCCTTCCTCTCCTGTTCCCCTCCCATTTAATGGGACATTTTCCCGCTAAATTTAGCGGGGAAAGTTTCTGCTAAATTGAGCGGGAAAATTTTTCCGCTAAATTTAGCGGAGAAATTTTTCCATAGGGCAACGCGCGGTCACACCCGGTTGCATTATTCGATAATGCGACGCGCGCGGTTACGCCGACGGCGACGGCGACGCCGCTCAAACCGCAAACGGGTGCCTAGGCGGCCGCGCTCTAAAAACATGTCGGTTCCTGGGAAGCTCGGCTGCTTTTTAGAGCGCAGCTCTTAGGCGTCCGTTTCCGGGTTGAGCGGCGTCGACGTCGGCGTTGCATTATGGGACGTTTCCCATAATGACGTCGCTTGTAACGTCACGAGGGTAAAATTTTGGGCTAAATTTAGCGGGAAAAGTTTTTCTTCGCTAAATTTAGCGGTAAAATTTAAATTTAGCGGGGAAATTGACGGCACGTGACGTCAACACCAATTCAGTTTCCCCGATAAATTTAGCGGGGAAATTTTCGCTTAATTTAGCGTGAAATTCGGCGAACTTTTCCCGCTAAATGGGGGGGGGGGGGGACAGGAGAGGAGGAGGGGAGGGTACGGAGGTGGAGCAGGGACATACCCTCCCCTTCTCCTCGTCCTCAAGAGCTGCGCTCTAATTCGGCATTACCAACATTTGAAAAAGTCTCGTTTTTTAAATTGACATCTACAAAAAAAAAAAAAGGAAGAAAAAGAAGCAACGAAAAAAGAATAGGGAAAGAGTGAATCCGAACTAAGCAGAGTTGCGGATTTACGGGGAAAACCTATAGTTGTATCCGTTGTATCCAAAATAAATGAATTGGCAGAAGCTGGCCAGCACTTGTAAAGGCAGCCGACGTTTCGACAACAGTCCCAGCTTCCTCTTAGAACGTTCCTCAGCAAAACGTCAGATGCCAGCGTAAAGGCCGGTTCACACAGCACCGCTCTCGAGTTATGTCACGAAAACTTTGGCGTCGGCTTACGTGGAGGGTCAGCGAAACATCTGTGATTCATATGAAGCACATGTGCCCCGGTGACATCTAACGCAGCGTAAAGCTCAAGCAGTAGAACTTCTACAACAGGCAAAAGGGAAACTATTTTCTATAGTAGAAATTCCACACGACATTGGAGGCAGGGATGTTCCGGTGATTTATGACGTAACGTAAGAAAACGCCAGGAAACGCTCCTGCGTGAATGAGCCCATAGCAAGGTTAAGATAATACTCTTCAGGTGTGGACAGCGCGCTCCTCGCGCAGTGCCGATAAAGTTCGCTTTTTACTCTCTCTTTCTCTCTCTCACTATGGTTTCAACCGGCGCCGGCAGATGACTCGTCGACCCGTGGGCACGGCAAAGACGGCTCGCGCCGCCTCATGCTCCACACGCGCAGAGCTCCAGCGAGGTTACCGCTCGTGCAGAAAGACCACGGCGTACCATATTTTCTATAGTAGAAATTCCACACGACATTGGAGGCAGGGATGTTCCGGTGATTTATGACGTAACGTAAGAAAACGCCAGGAAACGCTCCTGCGTGAATGAGCCCATAGCAAGGTTAAGATAATACTCTTCAGGTGTGGACAGCGCGCTCCTCGCGCAGTGCCGATAAAGTTCGCTTTTTACTCTCTCTTTCTCTCTCTCACTATGGTTTCAACCGGCGCCGGCAGATGACTCGTCGACCCGTGGGCACGGCAAAGACGGCTCGCGCCGCCTCATGCTCCACACGCGCAGAGCTCCAGCGAGGTTACCGCTCGTGCAGAAAGACCACGGCGTACCATATTTTCTATAGTAGAAATTCCACACGACATTGGAGGCAGGGATGTTCCGGTGATTTATGACGTAACGTAAGAAAACGCCAGGAAACGCTCCTGCGTGAATGAGCCCATAGCAAGGTTAAGATAATACTCTTCAGGTGTGGACAGCGCGCTCCTCGCGCAGTGCCGATAAAGTTCGCTTTTTACTCTCTCTTTCTCTCTCTCACTATGGTTTCAACCGGCGCCGGCAGATGACTCGTCGACCCGTGGGCACGGCAAAGACGGCTCGCGCCGCCTCATGCTCCACACGCGCAGAGCTCCAGCGAGGTTACCGCTCGTGCAGAAAGACCACGGCGTACCATATTTTCTATAGTAGAAATTCCACACGACATTGGAGGCAGGGATGTTCCGGTGATTTATGACGTAACGTAAGAAAACGCCAGGAAACGCTCCTGCGTGAATGAGCCCATAGCAAGGTTAAGATAATACTCTTCAGGTGTGGACAGCGCGCTCCTCGCGCAGTGCCGATAAAGTTCGCTTTTTACTCTCTCTTTCTCTCTCTCACTATGGTTTCAACCGGCGCCGGCAGATGACTCGTCGACCCGTGGGCACGGCAAAGACGGCTCGCGCCGCCTCATGCTCCACACGCGCAGAGCTCCAGCGAGGTTACCGCTCGTGCAGAAAGACCACGGCGTACCATATTTTCTATAGTAGAAATTCCACACGACATTGGAGGCAGGGATGTTCCGGTGATTTATGACGTAACGTAAGAAAACGCCAGGAAACGCTCCTGCGTGAATGAGCCCATAGCAAGGTTAAGATAATACTCTTCAGGTGTGGACAGCGCGCTCCTCGCGCAGTGCCGATAAAGTTCGCTTTTTACTCTCTCTTTCTCTCTCTCACTATGGTTTCAACCGGCGCCGGCAGATGACTCGTCGACCCGTGGGCACGGCAAAGACGGCTCGCGCCGCCTCATGCTCCACACGCGCAGAGCTCCAGCGAGGTTACCGCTCGTGCAGAAAGACCACGGCGTACCAAGGTGTCATGGCACCGAGATAATTGTTTTCGCTCTCACACAGTTTTGCCGTTTGGCCGCCGGCGACACTGTCAGCCGCGGGCACGGTGGACGCGGAATGATGCAGCCTTTCGGATGCCCGTCGAACGAACACTATCTGATTCCTCGCGCCGCGCGTCCAGCCCTGCCGTGTCCTCACCTAAAGAGTGTATCTTACACCGAGGTCCATAGAGACGCTTTCAGGCAGCTGTGCATGGGCGCCTCCATAACCGACCTTCAGTCTTTGTTTCCTCCTATTCCGTTCGCTTCACTTCATCATTGCCGCAGTAGTACAGGTTATTGCCACCTTAGGGGCTACTGGGTCCCTCTCCCCAGCATAGGCCTTTGTGGAGGCTCGTCAACGCCCGCATCAGTGGCTTGGTATCTCGGTAAGTCAAGAGAAGCTCGGCAATGACTGCTCAATCTGGCGCGTGTTTAAAGTGTCTAAACAAATCACTTCCGATTGATCCTATTTTAGCGAGCATTAAAACATTTCAAAGCCATTCAAATCTTCGCTGGGCGTCCCAGGGCTTGGGAGAAAGGCCGAGAAGATTAGTGTGACGGGAAGCCAATTAGCTTCTCGCTGTAAAATTCTAATCGAATTTTTTTTTAGCGGATTAGTCGTGCGAGGCGTGTTAACTACAACTGTTTTTTTTTTTCTTCTGGCCAATCATTTCTGTATTAAGAAGAAAAAAACTCAACACAAACAAAATATTGCGAGGCGGGCGTATAGCTAAATCCAGAGGCTAAATCGCTCAACTTGTACAGAGGCGCTTTTGTGGAAAGAATGATAACCTATTAGGCCATAGATTACGCATAATTGCTTCAGCGTGTTCTTTTTTCTAGGTTCCGAGTTACACGGCGCGCGTACAAGGAAACGAATCGGATCGGCGTAAATCACGCGTAAAATAAAGAGAGTTCGAGAAATGAAGATAAATTGTGGTGTGACAGGCTGAACCGCAAACCGCTCTACCGATATCCCGCAGCGCATAAAAAGCTACTAATGCTTTAAGGTGTGCATGCGTGGTATATATATATATATATTTTAGCCTTATGCAATTAAAACTTCTGAAAGCATGAAGTCGCAGCAAGCTCCGCTACAACTAAAATAAAAGAATAAAAGAATCACAAATGAAGATGTCTACGAAACGCGACGGCTTTGGTGGCGCCTTCGGGGCCCAGAGCGGATTAGCGAAATATTACTCAAGCATTCCCTACTTTGGTGTCCATTTGCGAGCCCTAGGGGCAGCCATAAACATCGCAGAGCCTGTACCTCATAAATTGAGTTAAAGGTACAGAATTCTTACCATTTCTTTTTTTGTTCGTTTTTTGTTACGAAATGTTTTTTTTTTTTTTTTTTTAACGCTTTCACACTTTCACGCTTTCACACGGGTGTCAGATTCGCGAACGCCTTTTTGGAATTTTCGCCGAAAGGAAAATAGTCCGTTAAATTCAAGGCGAGCAGCTCGGAGACAGCGTCTCGCCGCACAAAGAGGGGGCCCGTGTTGCCTAATCGCCGCATTAGCGTTCTATAGGGGAAAGAAAGAAACGAAACCAAAACACAGGGCATGGCTCGACGCTCGAGGTCCGCGGAGGTTATCAATAAGTAAACCTTGCGCGGAGCACAAGTTCGTCTGCTATACTTTTGCAGGGGGTTCTGGTGACGTCAGAAAAACGCCGAGCTTTGATTGGCTCTGATTGGAAGGATGGTGGGTAGACATCAACGCTAGCTTCCTCGAGGTCTACCCACCATCTCTTTTTCGTAAATCTGGTTTTAGTTATGATATAGCTCGTTTTTTAATGTGATGAATGCAGTGCACGGTTTGCGGAAAAAGAATCCTGTTCTTGCGTTCACGTGGGGCATGTCAACACACCTTACAAGAGCCTCATAAAATGAATGACTTCAATTCTTTTAAAAAAAAACTGACTGCAGTGAACAACCTAATTAATGTGTACGATAACTATTTTGTTTTAAAATAGCTAAACAGTTTAAAAAAGCGACTTTCATAGGGCTAACGAAACATTCTTAAAGTTTTCATTCATATATATAAAAAAAAGAATAAATACATCGTAACTAAACCTAACTAGCAACTAGTTAGGTCTAGTTACAATGTATTTATATTTTTTTTATATGGACACTCCACGTGTCCTCGAGCTTATGCACGCCAAATTTGGTTGTCATAGGACAATATAAGAGCAAAAATTATTGTGCGCGAACTGTGAAGAATGCCTTAAAGGGGTACGGAAACGAAATGTTTCCAATTTTATTTCTTTGTTTAGATGTGGTCCATGTTGGGCCGGCCATCCGGATACACTAGCCCAGACTATAGTGCTTCTGGGCTGCAGGTAGAGAAGTCGAGAAAACTAGTTTTAAAACGAATGAACAGATTTCCGAACTGCGTCTAGTGGCGATCTGTGAAGCTCCGTTGGAATGCCGTCACGTCACGAGTTCCTAAGAAGCAGCGCCAGTTCGTGGCAGTATGGCTCTCTTGTGGAGTTACTTAGTCTTAAGTGTGACTTGACGGAGAACGCTCATAAACTAAGACTGCAGCCAAAGCTACAAGAGCGAGCTAGCCCGCGCTCCTGGCTTTGAGACATGCGTTACTAGCGCGAGCGCTCAATCGTTTCGCGGAACAACGCTTCAAAGCAGCGAACTCGAGCTCTCGTGCACGGTTGCGGCATTGACTGCAGTCTCAGTTCCAGAGTGCTTCTGCAACGTCCATTCCACACCATCGAGATCGCCGTTGTTTGCAGGCGTTAGGTGGGAGCTTGATCTGAGGATGCGAAAACCTCGGTCAGGCCAACCATACGCCATTCCTGCCAGGTACTGACGGTTATTCCTACTTCCTGGTTCCCTCGAGCGACTACTTCGGCGTTGTGAAACTAACACCGTGAAGCGAACGCTCAGGGTATTCACACGAGGGAGAAATTCCGGGGATTTCTCCCCGGCACGCGCGCATCACGAGATGAAAACGCGAGGCTTTTGCACATCGCAAAGCCTGACGTTTTCGTCGTGGGATGCGCGTGCCGGGGAGAAATCCCCGGGATTTCTCCCTCGTGTGAATGCCCCTTAAAATACCGGCATGGCTGCAAATGATGTTACGAGCAAGCTATGTATAGGCCATATAGGGCGTATACAGTCCTCGGATATTACTACTAGGCGAGATTGTCACGCGTTGACGCCACCAAGCGGCAAGGCTCGCAACTACAGCACCCTTGACCGTGAGAGAACTTCTGACGTCACGAGCGTGACGCGCATTGCACTCCTCGCTGGCCGCCTTTGAAGCGACGAGTAGGGAGCTCGCGCTCACGTCATTTCGTTTCCGTACCCCTTTAAAATTACAAAAGAGAGAAAAGAAACGCGTTCGAATATTACCAGAGATGTAGGGCAACACTTCTTCGCGGCAAAAAGTATATATTTTTTCCTTTTTTTGTGTGAAAAATTTAAACTATACAAACGACTGCGGCAAAGAGGGGATGGCTATGCCTATAATTCTAAAAAAGTTGTAATGTCAGGCGACGTCACAAATTGAAGAACCGCGCACTGCAACATTTGGCTCATGATCATGCCTTTCTTGGTCGCCAGGAGGTTTTCCCGTAATTTCGCGACCGCTTCCAGTCCTTATTTTTTATACATAAATATAAACATAAATATAAACAAAGTCCGAAATCACTTTTTTTTTTCTTCCAAATATCGCCGTTTTTCGAGCATGTCCCACGTTTGGCAGTTTTATACGCACTCAGCGTATGAACAGATAGATGACAGTGCGTTGTGGAACGACGCTGGTGTTTCCGTTTAATTACGCAAACGAGTACACTAGTCTTAACTTTAGCTTGAGAAGCTGTCCTTACGTGCCTAATGATCGACCGGCTTGCTTACAGTAGACAGAAGCTAGCTCGTTGATTGGTTGAGCAATTGGTTCATTCATTACCTCGACCCAGAAAAGCTTTAATCGGTTGAAGTAAAATAACTAAAAGACATCCAACAACGACGACGAGGTAATAAGCTATGCTTTTGTGTAAACCTGCGTGATTTTCGGATATTGTATTGTCTTACTGGAATAGGTATTTAATAAAGAAATTATTAAGAAAGATGTTTCCGCGACGCAATTAATTAAAAACTAACTGGGCGCGTTGGAGACCTTAGGTTCACACTAGACGTACACCCGCCGGCAATATGAAGGTAAACGCCGGACCGTCCACCACTCCGTGCTATCAGCGCCATGACGTGGCTGCCACGGCAGCCGCGTCATGGCGCTGATAGTACGAAGCGGTCGACGGTCCGGCGTTCACCTTCATATTGTGCAAGACTGTACACTCTTGTCAAAGAACAGTACACTATAAGCGCACTCATATTGACCAAAAATAGTACTTCCGAAGTATACTTCAAGTGTAGTTTTAGATTGATAGTTTTATATTAAAAGTATGCTTCAACTGTGTACGCCTTAGCTTCAGTGCTAAGTTAGCGGTGATAGCAGGATGCGGAACGCACCCCTTGAACAGAAAGGCGCCGTTAAATTTAAATAAAGAATAATTCGGCATATTGAAAGTGTACTTCGATATACTCTACATATGCTTCAAGTGTACTTTATGGTTAGTTGAAATAGAAAGTTTCTATGTGTTGGGCGTATTTCTTGGGGAAACAAACGTGCAAAAACCAAGACGCGCTACAATAAACACATTTCGAGATATTATTACTCCTTGAAGTTGCGACTTTTATCTAAGAGTAATCTATCAGCCATCACCACGTCATAAAACATCTGTTTTGAATCTAAAGAAGATTTAAAAATAGACATTACGATTTATAACCGCATAATTAAACATAAAAGATTGGTGGTAAAATCCGCCACCAGGTTTTGAAAAACCTATTATACTGATAAATGCATTCATAGACGTCATTATACAGCAAATATTTATTTTTACTAATTCACTCTTTGTTTCTTGCTTGGCATCGGTGACGCTAGCCGTCAAGGTTTTAAAAACGCGCCAAGAGATATGTAAAGCTTCTTTCTGGCATACACAATTTAACGACGAGCATTGCTAGCATAGCATATAGTAACAATAGTGCAAGGGGATAAAAAAACAACAGAGAAACACGAAAGAAAACAAAACAAAACGAAAAATGCAAATGTGTATATTTTCTTACAAACTCTACATAACGGACGTCAGCGTAAAGTTAAATCTAACGCCCAGAAATCAGAACACAGACACATTTCTGGCGGATGTACGAAAAAGCTTTTGATACGCTCACAAAAGAGATATTTCTCATTTTGTCAAGAAACAAAAAGAAAGAAAAAAGCATTCGATTCAAATATATCCATACTTACAAAAACTATATATATATACTACGGCCAGGAAATCCAAAGCTTAGGACATACTTTTCAACCGAAAAAAAAAAAAAAAAAAAATCTCGGTTGAGATTCATGGTGTCTTTCTATTCAGTTAATTTTTTTCCCGCGTCCGATGGGTTTATTTGATGTTAAATATCGCCGAACCTTCTCATACTCAGCATGTTAGACGCCCACAAACAAGTCAAAAGGCGAAGAAGGCACATCTCCGAGAAGCCGACACGTCCAACAAAGCGAATCGACCGACGAAGAAACGTTACAGAGATTCAAACCATGACCGCCGAACCAGTGACCGCGCCTTTGAACTGTCACTCTTTCGCATATATTTTCGAACTCATAAAAAAAAAATCGGAAAGATAAATCTTCAGGCAAACCGTGCTTCGAACTGCGGCCCCAAAGAATTTACTCGAATCAAAAAGCGAGAAATTCTTCCGCGTCCTTTATGGTGCAGCAATAAATTTTACACAAAATTGCTCTCGCCTTTTTTGTTTGTTTTATTCGTGAAAGTTACCCGAGGCTACATTCATATGTTTTTGCAGCTCTGCTTGTGTCAAGACTTTTTATCGTCGTTGGTCCAGAAATTTTTGGTAAGGATCGGGGTTTCAGCTGTTTTGTGTTATGGACGAAGCACCGATTGAGGCTCGTCATTTGATATAAGGAACACCACCAAAGATAAGCAAGCGTGGCATTAAAATTCTTTTCATATTTTGTTTCAGCCCAAGTCCCGACACAGCCGACGCTACGAGGTAGTGGCACTGATCAAGCAGCGTCAAAAACGCAAGTTTCTAGGCCTTTTTTGTTTATGATTGGTTCAACGATGCCAATCGTTGTTTTCGTTTATGATTGGTTGATGCTGTCTGATTGGTCCCATCAGCTTGTTGAGTCGGTTGCGTCAGTACTTATGTGTGCACTGTACTGCGATGGAGCGCAGTTGACGGGCAGGCAAGCCGTCCAGTTGCACTGATGAAAACATAACTTGTATAGAGATTCAGCCTCGGGGTGTCTATAGCCAACTGCCACCTGTGCTTTGCGAGATCAACAATTAATATAAAAGAAAACGGAACAGCCCGGCAATTTTATTGTAAAATGTGTGCATATATCTAAACTCGCGTCTTTCCCTTACGGGGGAGGAGATTGAACAGTCATGCCTTTAAAGGTAAGCTTCAGCTGTGGGGACAACAAACGGAATTTTATTGCTTGCAGAAATCCAAGATGACGTTTGGAAGGTAGTTCCACGAGCGACCAAAGCGCTGGTCAGACGCGCTCGTGCCCGGACCGTGTAAGGCGAGGTTCAATTTGATTGTTATGATGCGCTAGTAAACACCGAGCTGTGGGGACAACAAGCTCGATAACGCGCTACCTATACTTCGATCTCCTGCCCAATAGCGACTCCAGAGGAAAAGACTCCACCCAGTGGAAAAGACGTGAAGACGGGAAGTGGGGAGGCACCACCTATCCAAGTGCGCAGCAAAAACTGACGCGGCCTAGCGGCCTAAATGTAAAAGAGAGGATAAGGAATTAAATATATACGGCGTTGGAGTTGCGTATACATAAATTTGAAAGAGCTCAGCCTCTCCTGGGCCCAGCAGGAGCTAATGCCTAGAGAACGGGTCGGCTGGTACTGTGATGCTTCTATAGTCGTTTTCACCTGAAGAAAAAAGAAATCTTTGCGCATTGTTTATACGCCACGCGAGGTATACTCCGTTTCACCTCATGCTGTACCGCAGCGAAGGCTAGAAGCGCGAGCTGCCCTTGGTGCACGAGAGCTTGTGCCGCCGAGATGTGCCTTAGAGCAAGAAGCTCGCGCTTGTAGCCTTTCCTGGGGTACATTATAAGGTGAAACAGAGTATATAGTTCTTACAAGATTTGGTTGTCGGAGGAAGAAACGGTGCTTTTGGCGTTTAAAGAGTGTACGTCTTGATAAGATAGCATATTTCTAACCTAGAATGCACCTTAAAGGGGTCATGAAACGATTTTCCTACATCTTCCTCCTTAGCTTTAATCCTCAACTCAAATGCGAATTGTGAGATCACGTCGCCGAGACATTCTTCGGCACCGGTGCGATGACTCCTAGCCTCCACCGTGCTTTTTATGCACACCATAAAACTTGTCATTCCCCAGTGACGATAAGTTCCGTCAGGGCACTCATTGGCCACGAACGCGAATGCAAATATTCGTCGACGGACTTTTTGTTGACGAGCGCATACGTCCGAGTGACGCAGTTCTCGTATCCAATGCGTGAGCTGGGCTCGGCTGACGTCAGGTTGGCACCGCTGACGCGCTTTGGGAACTGCGGATGTATCATAGTAAAAAGGCGGATAGCTTTTGAAGGAAAGAAGGTACAAAATAGTCCGCTATACTTTCAAATGTTCGTATCGAAAAGCTGGCTGTTGACTTTCGACCCTCTTTCTTTTGGCCAACTAAACGATATGCGATTAGTAAAGCCCCAACTTGAAATCATTTACCCCAGCCCAAAATTCGTTTCATGGCCCGTTTATTTGTCTACATGAAGGATGATATCAGTAATGCTCCGTGCACCATGAGCCAGACTCTTTTATTTGCGGTTCTTGGGTAGAAAACAGGTATAGTATATTTATTTTAAACTCCCTCCCGCCAGCTTTGAGTGTTTTCGCTATATGGATAAATGGGCATGAGCGTGCCTCTTGGACTTTCTATTCAGACAAGACCAGAAGGTTTATGTCTACTTCAGCTAAGAGTCTCTCTCAGTAGTTAGCCACTGAGTTTTCATAACAGAGACCGTGCGTGACACTAGTCTGCCAACCCCTAGACCGTTTGATGTTCGTAAAGGTTTTGTCTTTATTTTGTTTATACATATGTATAAGCGAGCTAAGTTAGGCATAACTCGTTTTAAAGTAGGCAATTAATTAATACGTTTCAACTATTTATGACATATTTAATGATTATGCTGCTTGCAACCTAAACTATATTAAAAGTATAACTTTAAAATAGTCTCGCAATAAGCGAGTTCAGGTCGTTGTCTGCTTTTTATATCACCGAGGGAATTTAGAGTATTTCTTAGACGTGTGTAAATTTAACAGAGGTTAACTTGGCCTCTTAAAAAGTTACGACAATCCTAAAGCGTGTGATGATTGAAAAGAAAATACATTTGGGGAGTTCCGGATACCTTCAATTATGCAACTTTAGTAGCAGGGAACCTCATAAGTTTTCGGATCCCAATATTGCAGCTCCAGTTCATTCAACCATATACCGACCGCGAGGGGCTATATTAAAAGTGGTGATGCAAAGCGCTTACATAGCACAGAGCGGAGGCAGCTTCGACGAAATATCCACGGATGCAGCCATGTGACTGCGGGGAGTTGAAGCCACACTTCTCCCTTCGTTCTTTCTCCGTAAAACCTTCTCGCATCGGCTTTTGAATCGATTGTAACGTATCTTAAGTCTATTCCGACGTCCGACTTATTTCGTAAGTCAAATACTCAACTAATATTTCATGTCCTAAGGAACACTGGTCCTTTTCGTTTTCTCTTCCTTTCAAGCCACGGTAAATAAGTATAAGAAATCGGAGAAAACTTACGCTCGCCTAGAATGGTGAACGACTTCTTCGTATTCCTCAGTAAGAACGCTGTGCTGCGACATTTCGGAGCTATCCATAATTTATATTAAAGACGGGAAGCGCCTATTCAACCACTTGCTCTCTTCATGAAAGATTACAAGTGAGTCATTTGGATTTGGTTCGGCGCTAGCTACGTGACGGGCATTTTTAGGACCTTGTACAAAAGCGCCTTAAGCGACTCTTAATCTGACAATGTATGAATGGCTATAGAAAACATCCTAGCGCAAAGTCAGGGAGCAAATAGCGTGTCTTTTATATGGGGTGGCGTGGTTGCCTCCGAAACAAGTTGAATGAGCCTAATCACCCAGAAGATCAGAAGCGCGCCAGGGGCTTAACGCGCACGAAAGGCCGTTAAATTATTTATATTGATGTCATGCCGCCTTCGGAAACAAAGAACCTCCTAACGCCTCATGCTAAAGAATTGTGAGAAGTTATGAAGACGACGCCGTTCTCGCGGGCGTCTTGAATGAGTGCCGTGCTTGTACACTTCTTCTGTTATCAGACTGCTCTTGCGCAAGCAACAGACCGATGCGATATCTGTAGGACGAGGCGTGATCGCCTTCTGCATTGGAGGGATCAGAGGGCTGTCAAGCGACAAGGCGACCTATAGCCTCTGGGCATTTCTAGTGAAACCGCGTTTGATTTCTTTAGCTCGAGATGAAGTGATATTCTCGAGTGATCGCGTGCAGTCACGACATTAAATCTGTAGCAAGTAATAAAACTTCCTCGATTTCTAGCCCAACATTTCCTTAGTATGCAGAATGCATTCTAGCGGAAGGGAACGTGGGATTCTTGGGGCCGTCGTGTAACCGTCGCTGTCACGCGTCCCCATAGCCGTACCGCGTGACGTGATCAGCTAAATTTGGCGGGCTAATGCACCGCTATATTTGGCTGGACGCCACTATGGGTCACGTGGTCACGTGATGTGTGCAAAAGGCACTTCCAGTTATGTTGGGTGTCAAGTCGTGGTGGAAGCTCAAGTCACGACACGTGATCTCGTCCCCGTAACGTTGGGTCACGTGACTTCACGGTTTCAGACGACACCACGACTCGACACCGGCACCTCAAGTGACGGCGTTATGTCACGTGACGTCACACTGTCCAGATCTGGCGTACATGTTGCCAACACATTCCGCATACGGGACGTTTGAAGAATAGATTTTTGGGAGGGCAGTGTGTGTCGTCAAGAGCAAGACAATGTTTGTGCGTTCTGCACGCGTGCGCAACCCCGACGCGGCTAAATACTTTGAAAGATATTGCGGTTCCCAGAGGACTTATACGGGAGCTGTAGCATACGCGTATTCGGGCGATATCCGTAACATCGCGATCCTTATGAACGCGAATGCAGCAGAGGCGACATCATCGGGTGATTCGATGTATTGTTGTCGCCACCTTGACTCTGGCGCTTCGTTCTTTCGCCCTGCTCTTACCTCGCATTAGGTAGTGACGTTATGAGCGTCAGCGAGTACAACTTAATATTGCAGGATAATTGCGATCAGAACAAGCAGTATTGTGTTAGAGCTTCGGTAAGAGCGCCATGCTCAGGGGTGATCTTGTTCGTGGTGACCTCCACGGTCACTAATAGCAACGGGGAAGGAAGGAGCGGGAGTTTACTTAGATTGTCTTATAACCAGAGCGGGCTTCGCAATCGTATAGATATTCACTAACGGTACAAGAAGTGCAGGGCATCTCTTTCGAACGCCTAACCCTCAACCCCCGTTTATTGCCTTCCTTCAGGAGACACCGAAGTGCTAGGCACGAAGCTCGCGCTGGTGTAGGAAAAACTGAATACCCCCCCCCCCCCCCTTTCCTTTGCGTTCTGCTCCTGTTAGAGACTATCGTTAATCTGGTAATCAGCGTTCAGTATTGAAGATCCAACCAGTGCCATAAGTTTTCGCCCAAATTGTGACTACGAAAAAAAAAAAAAAAAAAGGACTAACCCCTGTTTACCCTACTAGGTAAAGAACGAACCCAATTCCTAATTTCTTCGTTAAAACATCCTCCCCACTCCTTACCCAATTTCATAGAACGTTTACATCTTAAATGAACATAAGCAACAACCAATTGACAAGTTTTGTGCATTGTGAAGCTCCTGTATGCGACCGCTGAGTGAAATTATAGTGTGGTTGGTACATACACGATCTAGTTTGTTCATATCCAATAATGGGCCAGAGTTGATGATCGTAGGCTCCTTTTTCGAACACCTCACGGCAAAATATACCAAGTAAGACAGCTGTATTGCACTAAAATTACACGTACCGCAAAAAAGCAACACACACACACACAAAAAAGTTGTTTTTTTTTTGGTAAGTGTTCCAGCGTGAATGGTTAAAGTTTATTCCCAGGTGCGAAGAGGTATATAAAACTAACGATGTATTTTCTTGCGGTTTTCTCGCTTCATATTGAAATAAATACAGAAATCCAAAAAGGCTGACACAATTTTTTAGCTCGACCAGCTATACCCCCCCCCCCCCTCCCCGATGTGCGCCTAGAAGTCCCGGACGCCACTAATTCCTCAGTCTCGAAAAATTTGCGGAAATGCAGTCTTTAACCGCCCTGCACGGCTGTTTACCCCCTTTTTACGCTCCATATACGTCATATATATATATATATATATATATATATATATATATATATATATATATATATATATATATATATATATATATATATATATATATATATATTGTAGCGGTTCTGCCGGGGCGCGTGCTAGAGCCACCGAGGACGACGACGAAGCGCGTGCAGACGGCGCGTGACACACTTCTAATTTGGTCTGATTTGGTTATGGACGTCCTTTTGTAAATTGAAAGCGTAACGTTTGGTGTAAGAAGTGGGATTTCTGGCATGGTGCCTCAAGTTACCCGGAATGCCTCCATTCGAGAAGAACATCCTCTGCAATGCGGTCAGCGTCGGCGCTGGTTTGCCTGACGGCGCAAATCTTCATGCCGGAACCGCCACGAACAAGTGACCTTTTCGCCATGTTCCCCACGACTGTTCTGTGGCCGTGAAATGAAGATCCTGCGTTGGCCTATGGCCACATTTGCTACCCAAAGCTTCAAGACATCGAGGCGCGTAAGTGCGCGCTGGACTTGAAGGTTTTTCTGACTGTCGATCTGGACATTCGGCGGATGAGGTCATCAGCAGCAACGTAAACATAACGTTCTATCTTCTCCTGGACTTTGGCCTTACCGGCACTTTTCGTTTTCGGTGTTGATTTTCAAAATGCGCAAATGTGCAGTGATGCTTTGAACCGATATGATTTGTGCCGGCAACGGAGTTCTGATCAGACGTGTCACCAGGTGTGACGAAAACAGGAGTAAGCGGCGGCCAAGTGAGAAGTCTCCGGGCATCAACTTCGAAAAGCGTCAATGTGCTGGATTTTGGTGTTGCGGAGGAACTCTCACAGATGAGCATCGGCAACGACACCTGCAAAAAGAACTGTCTATCTTTAATGGAACGTGGCTAGATTGTTTAGCAGAATGAACCAACCCAGGAAGAAACAGCACTAAAAAACTCTGAGGGGAAATAGTGTAGCGGTTCTGCCGGGGCGCGTGCTAGAGCCACCGAGGACGACGACGAAGCGCGTGCAGACGGCGCGTGACACACTTCTAATTTGGTCTGATTTGGTTATGGACGTCCTTTTGTAAATTAAAAGCGTAACAATATATATATGTCTTTATCCGCCCGCCGTGCCTCTGTAGACCGAGCAGGTTATAGAAAGGGTCACAATGGGGGAGTCCGCATAAATTGCGAGCCGGTGCTTCCGCGTTCGCTTCTGTCTCTCCGTCGTCGTCTCGTTAAGTTGGTCCCTCTTCTACACTCCGCGTCATCGTACGATGGACCGCAGGGGAGGCTACACGAGCCATCCCAACCAGTCCAGCGCTGTAAACACGTCACTCGACGCTCCCTTGGAGTCACTGCGCCCTCCCCAAGGTCACGTGACGCTCACACGGTATTGGATTGGCTGCCACGGCTTGTGGCCTTCGCAGCGGTTAATGATAAGGTCAAACAGAGTAGACTCCGTGGCATCTTCTTATACAATGAACCGAAGCATGCACAGCGTCCGCTTCGGTCCACCGAAACGGAGTTTGCAGCTTCCACTCTCGTTCGCCCGTGGCCGTGGCGAGGCATCGGCGGCGACGCGTGAGCGAGATGCCCGGCCGCCTAGACATTGTTTGCGAGTTTGCCTCGAGGGTCCGCGTGCCTTGCCCGAGGCCGGGGAGGCCAAACCTGATAAGAGCTCCGGCTCGGTCGGGCTCCGATTCATGTGTCTTCTGTGCACACACGACTGCGGCAGAGCACGTCTTGGCAAAGGAGTTGGCCAAGTGCGGTGCCACCGGAACCAAGACAAAGAAGAGAGCGCAGGGGACCTATAGACAGGCGGACTTGATAGACAGGAAGGGGCGATGATGCGATGGTCTCGCAATACGTCTACGTCGCCTCCTCGTTGAGCGTTCGTAGGCGTCTTGGTGTGTGCGCTAAATAAAAACTAAGGGATGACTCCGTCACTGGAGGCCATTACCTGCGACTATTGTTACATAACGAATGAACGCCCACTCACGGTGAAACGATAAAAAAGATAGGACGTGATCTATTTTACGGGGCGGGCATTCGTTCAGGATATTACGGTCTAGCTAGTCCGATCTTGTTTCGTAAACATCGCGGTACAGAATCGAGGATGATTTAAATTTATTCGTGGATTGCCGAAGTAACTCGTTCAGTGAAACCGCCATGCTTGTATGTTTACATAAGCGTGGGTTACGTTATTGCAGACCCGTCTGCCAGTTTCCCCAGCGGCGCGGCGGCGCTGTGCGCAGTTGGGTGACTTAGGCTGTCTACGGTGAAACTTTCTGCAGACTTCTTGGGTGCCTTAGCGCTCGCAGTGACGAACTCGCTCGCAAGAAGCCAACGCTACGATCCGCTGCAGTCAAATCAAGCGGAAAAAGTGCATAATCGCAACGCTAACCGCGCTTGTACGTTGGCTGTCATCGACGAAACCAATCACGCGGATAAATTTACGCCGCGATTGTGCGCTTTTTTTTTTTAGAGTGCATAATTGGTTAAAGTGGCGATAGTAAACCCAAAAAATACGAGTGCCGTGACGATGCACTTTTGGCCCTTCTTGATTGGCTGCTTCCAATCGTATGCGAAGCGCCAGTTCGTCTGCTTCTAGCACAAGCGTTCCGATGATGTCAGAACGCATAACTCTTATTGGCTGATTAAAGAAAAATAGTGGGTAGACCATAAGGTATTTAGCATTGAGGTCTACCCACTATCCTTTCAATCAAAGCCAATCGGAGCTTGGCGTCGTTCTGACGTCACCGCAACCCCTGCGACAGAAGCAGACGACTTGCTCTCCGCAAAGCGTCGACTGATGTCAACGCACTTAGAGTGAAAAGGAGTATATAAACCATATAGTTTTTCTCTCCCTCTCTCGCTTTGACGTATTGATTGGCACTTGCGTCCCGTGTTTCGAGACGATGGAATATCGGGTGTCATACGTTTTGTAAGAATCGTCTTACGTTTCAAGGGGTAATACGGTGGAGCCAGAAATAGGTTATGATAAATGGGAATAAGGAACCAGCCTTATCTTCCCAGGAGATAAGCTAACGATGTTTTTTTTTTATTCGGTGATTTTTGTAACGGTTACAGCGTGGAGGCGTAAATCATTGCCCCATGCTTTATAAATACATATGTCAATAGATTGTACTTTCATGATCGTAAGTGGTGTCCAAAGACAAAATAATTGAAATTATGCTGATGAGTGAACCGTACTTGATCGAATACAATCAAAGTCTACGAAACCGCCGAAGGACGAAATCTTTGGCGGAGCCGGGACTTAAAACTCCGGAACTTTCAATACAGGTATATTGGGAGTCCCGGAGTTTAAATCCCGGCTCCGCCAAAGATTTCGTCCTTCGGCGGCTTTGTAGATGACTTTGATTCCTTCGATCAAGTAGGGTTCCTTCATTTCCATATTTTCCATTACATCTATAAAGGGGTATTCATACGGGGGATGCTCTTCGGGAAGGGATCTGATTGACGTCAGTAGTCGGCGGAACCAGTGGGACTCCCTCCTTGACTCCAGCATTCACAAGAACGGCGGGAAGCCGAGAGGAATGTCATTGTGAAAAGACACATTCTCGACAACGGGACTAGGCACGCGCTGACAAGAGTAAGAGAATAGAGGCGTGAAACGCTGACGCACCATTATGACAGCAGTGCTGTTAGATGCAAAACAAAACGACAAACAGCTAGCTAAGGAAAAGAAAAAAAAAAATAACTTGTGTGGGTGGATGGAACACGGAGAACATGGTATCCAAGACCATTCGTATTGGAGCGGCCTGAGGAAGGCATTAATGAATATCGAAGACCGCTTCGGGTTCCTCGGACTACACGCGGACGGCGAAAGGTCGCAACAAATTATAGCGATCCCGATGCCACCGCTGGTATCCCGCTGAGCAAAATGTGTAAAGTTGCCAGACACGAGAACAAAATACCGCCAATTGCGGAGAGATCGGCGCCAAGGTGGGACTGTTTGTGGAGCCCGAGCAAAAGCTCACCAATTCCCCCTTGGGATGTCTGCGTCAGCGCGGTTCCGTGCAAAGGCTTGACGTTGTTACTACGTGAAGCGCAGCACGGGGAGCAAAGTGAGGGATTTCTCCCGCGTGTGAATACTCATTTATGAACATCACCATTTAGTGAAACAGGAGAAAACGCTTAGTGGTTTATTTATTTTGGCACTGGCCACTGGGAAACCGCTATTACACATATCGCAACTGCCGCTTGAGACCAAGTGGTCATTGACTGTTTGAAAGGACACCATAATATAGGTTTTTAAGCGTATCGCGCTAGGATTTACTACTTGAGTGCCTGAAGTAGTGTATTTTGTTAAAATTTCACTCAACAAACCTATCTGAGAAAAAAAAGTAAGTCTTTCATTTCTAATGTTTTACTTATATAGATATTTTTTTTTCACTAAATATATTATTTGGGCTCCTCTGTGATAAATCCTAGTGCGATACGGTGAGAACCCCGATTTATACGGTCGCTTCAAACTGCCAACGATGCTTTTGGCTCATGCGGTACTTCACTGTAATGCCCACAAACTCTTTTTGGGGGGCTTTGAATTTTA